>NC_066390.1:1133871-1210383 GCF_013377495.2 Cygnus atratus | reverse complement strand
GGGGGGGGGGGCCGGAAGGGCGGGGGGGGGGGGGGGGGCACTGCCCGCCGGCCCCTCCCCCCCCAACTCTCCCCGAGTTCTCCTCAGGCAGCCGCTCCCCGTTCTAACCCCCCCCCCCCCCGTCGTCCTCCTTCCTCCCGCCTCTCCGCTGAGTGGCGGGGCCCGCCGGCCAATTCGGGCTCGCCGCTCGCTCGGAGCGGCGGGCGGCGCGGCCAATGGCGGCGGGGAGAGGGCGGGGCGGGGAAAGGGTGGGTCCCGCCCCTTGTGGGCGGGGTTGAGGGGAGGGGGCTGCGAGGGGCCCGGGCGGTGCTGAGGGGGGGAAGCCCCCGCGGGGGGGGGCTTGGGGGGATTTGGGGTACGGGGGGGGGAGGTCTGGAGGGGGGTAGGAGGCCTTGAGGGGCGTCCTGGGAATTTGGGGGACGGGGGGGAGCTGGGATGGGGGAAACAGAGAGGTAAATGGGGGGGCTTGAGGGGTATGGGGGGGATTTAGGGGTACGGGGGGGTTGACTGGGGGGTGAGGGGGGGCTGTGGGGGTGCGGGGGGGCTGCCAGGAGGAGGCCCCGGGGGGAGTCCCGAAAATTTGGGGGCTTGGGGGGGGCTCTGGGATGGGGAAACTGAGCCCTAAGGGGCATTTAGGGGGTTTTGGGGGGGGGGGTTAGGGGTGCTGGGGGGCTTAGGGGTACGGGGGGCTGCCAGGAGGAGGCCCCGGGGACGTCCCAAGAATTGGGGGCTTGGGGGGGGACCTGGGATGGGGAAACTGAGAGCTAAGGGGGGTATTTAGGGGGTTTGGGGGGTTATGGGGTACGGGGGGGGGGGCTTTAAGGGGGGGCTGCCAGGAGGAGAGGAGGCCTTGGGGGCCGTCCTGGGAAAATCTGGGGGACTGGGGGGGGGGCCTTGGATGGGGAAACTGAGAGCTAAAGGGGGGGGTTAGGGGGTTTGGGGGGGGGGGTTAGGGGTGCTGGGGGGCTTGGCTGTGGGGGAAAGGCCTTGTGGGGTGTCCTGGGAATAGGGAGGGGGCTCAGGGTTGGGGGGGCCTCAGGGGTTGCTAAAGGTTGGGATGTGAGGGGTTGGGGGTGTTAAGGAGGGGGGGGGGGCTCTGTATGTGGATCTGGGGGTGCTTTGAGGGGAGGGCGTCTGGCGGTGCAGGTAGGGCCCCGCAGAGGTTTAGGGGAGTTTTAAGGGAATTCGGGTGTGGGGGGGTTGGGGAGTTTGAGGGGGGTCTTTGGATGTGGGGACCCTCAGGCTCTGGGACGTGGGGACCCCAAAGGTCAGTGGAGTCAAGGGAGGGGTCCTGTGGGCCCCCCCCCCCCCCCCCAGGCGCTGGGGGACCCCTGCCCTGCGCCCCCGTCCTTGGGGGTGAGGGCGCCGAGCGGGGAGGCCTGGGCTCGATTTGGGGCTCCCTGGGGGCCGCTGCGGTGGGTCTGGGGGTGTCCGAAGGCCGTGGGCGCTGCTGGGTGGGGGTGACCTGAGGAGCGGGGTGTAGGGGTACGGCTGCGGGGTGCTGGGGCCCTGGGCCCACCCCACGCCCTCCGGGGGGGCTGAGGGAGCCCCAGGGCACGGAGGAAGACGCGCGAGCAGCAGAAATGAGAAAGCCCGGGCCTGGCACGGCGCCGGGCTCTCCCCGGGGGGGGCTTCTTGGGGAGCTCAAAGTTTTCGGAGGGTGTGGAAGGGGCGAGCCTTCGCTCACCGGGTCCCTCTTGGCTTTGCGAGCACGGCTCCGACCTGGTTCCCGATCCCGAAATCGTTGGTGCGGGTTCCCCCCTGCTTTAACGGGGGCGGGGGGTGGGGGGGGGTGTGTGAAAGAGCTCGGCTCGTTCAGGTGCGGGGTGAAACGTTTTGGGGCACCGAAACCTCCTCGCTCTGCACAGCTCCTCCCGCGCCGCCTGGTCCTCGCCGTTATCTTTCCCGGGGAACTTATCGCTCCTTTCCCTGCTCAGGCCCCTTCGAGGGACGTCTCCAGCGCGCGGAGCGCAGCAGAAAAGTGTTCCGGGCGGTTCAGCGGCGCCCGGTTTGTTTTGCCCCCCGCTGCGGTAGGGACGTTCTTCGGCCAGCGGCGTCGAGGCGCCGAGGGGATCGCCCGGTTCTCTGCGATCTGCTTTAAAAATAGTCGTCGCCGGGACGCGGGCGTTCCTGGAGGGGAATCCAGCGGCGGCTCCGAAGCACGGGCTTTGCCGAAGTTTTTATTTTTTTTTTTTTCTTTTTTCTTTTCTTTTTTTTTTTGTTAGGTTGGGTTTTTCTTGGGGGAGGCTTAAGAATAACTCCGCTCGTTACGCGTGGAGGAGAAGTTTGTGGGAGGTGGATTCAGCAGGCGGGTTTTTGGGAGGCGAGGAGGGTTAAAACAGCCCCGCTCCTCGTTTCGTTAAGGTGTTTGCCTTCTGTGACGCGAGCGGGGCAATTAGCGGTGCCAAGCCTAATGGCTTTGCGGGCTGGAGTGCTCGTTTGCCTTCGGTGCCGCAAACAAACGAACCAAAAAGCGGCGGAGGCGCGAGGTTGGTGCCGATTACCCGCGGCCGTGCGCTCTTTGTCCGAGCGGAGCCTTCTTACCCCTGCTCCTAGCCCTGGGCTGGAAACTGGGACAAGGGAGGCTGTTTTGGGACCCGACGGACCTCACCGCTTTGAGAACTTTTATAACGCAGCCGTGAATTTCCTTAATTGTGTGCCAGTCCTCGGGTTATGCCTAATTGCAGCACGCTGAACGCTTCCTCTGCCTCTTGGCACTTGCCTGTCAACTAACCGTAAAAAATGATCCTGTCCACCTTACTTACCACTCAGCCCGACTCCACGCCCAGTTATTTTAATCTTTCCGCGTAAATCAATCCCTCCAGCTGCTGAACTCTGTTTTCCTGAATGCCTTCCAGTTTGCCAATATCCTGCTACCGAAGAGCTCGGCGGTTTGTACCGGGGGCTCGGGGCGCTGCCTCCACGCGCTCCCTCTCCTCGGAGGATGAAGAAGGAGAAGCTTTCCGCCGACTTTGGGAACAAGTTAAACCTCCCGCTTGCTTTTTGGCTTTCACTCTAACTTAACTTTCCCTTGCTGAAGGGTATTTCTGACATCTAAGCTGCATCTTGCTCGCGTTTCTACTTCCTCAAGGTCCCTTCTCTTCCAGTCTTCCCCGGCGTTTCCCACCGTACGCGTGTAGTGCTCTGATTTTCCCCCCCCCCCCCCCCCCCTGCGTGATTTATGGAGCTGTCAGGTGAAAGCAAACTTCCTGCTGGGTCCCGCTGTTGGTCGCTCAGCCCGTCCTGGTGCGTCGCAGGCGCCGTTGCCGTCCTTAAGCAGGGGCAGTTCGCGGTCCAGGTGAGCTCGGAAGCGCGTGGCACGACTCCTGCAGCGGTGGTGATGGCGTAGACGTGCGGTGTAGGAGCTGGCAAAAATAAAAGGACTCCAGGAATCTTAACTTCTCGTTAACGTCTTCGCTCACGCCTCTTCCGAAACCCCTGGGACGCCGGCTGGCGGAGGAGAACGATCTCAGGACGGCTGGAAGAGGGCTTGTGGCTGTGGCGTGGGGCGGGCAGGAGGTTTCCTTGGCCTGTTTTTAAAAGATGGGGAGCTCTGAGAGCAGCTGGACGTTGTGGGGATGGAAGCGAGTCCCTCTTCCAGCCTCCTTGAGCTGGTGAGGTCCACCAGCGCCACGCGACGAGGTGGCCGGGAGCAGCTGGAGCTCTTCCAGGGCGTGCAGCAGCGGGCGGGCCAACTGGGACCATCCTAGCCCAGCGCCTGTTGCTGCCTCTTCGTGGTGAAAACGCTTTTGAAACGGCTGAAGTGAAATGTGCTGGGCTCCTGGCAGGCCTCGCCGTGCGCGGTGGTTTTTGCAGTGTGCGTTAGCGGAGGATCTCTGGGTTGGATTTTGGCTTGGATTCGTTTGCTGCTGCATCACATGTGATGCTTTATTGCGTTCTGGTTGGTTTTATTTATCCTTCTGACTTTCTTGGGCCTCTTCTCATTTATTTATTTATTTTTTTGACGTTCTCGCACCTAGAAATGAGGCCAGATTTTCCAAGCTGCTCCTCTTCCAAGCGTTCAGCACCCGAGCACAACGCTCGCGCTTCGCGAGGGCTTTCCAGCGCTGGTAGAAAATGCTTTTTTTTGTAACAAACCTGCAGGATCAGGGACCTGTTGCTTCCTGTAACTTCTTTTTTTTTTTTTTTTTTTTTTTTTTTTTTCCCCCTCCCTGTGTTAAAATAATCCCGTTTCTTGTTTTTGGCTTCAAGGAACTCGTAACACAATGGGCGAAAGCTGACGAGCGGAGGCTGAGCGGAGATGTGAATGGGGACTGGGTTCCCCTAGGGAGCCAGCAAGCGGCAGCTCTGTGGTGTGGAGGTGTGTAGGAAGCTGCACGTAGGGAAGGAAACAAAAGCACGTTTGTAGCCTCTCTTCCTTTTGAGTACAGCGCTCATCACGATGCTCGCGCCTCGCACCGGGAGATTTCTCACGTCTCTTTGTCCGCCCGACAAATCCCCCGCGTCGTGTCCCGTTGGAAGCCTGCAGCGAGTCGCCGTCTCTTCGTCCCGCTCCTCCGCTTCTCTTCGTGGCTTTGCCCAGCCCTAAAAGGCTCGCGTTTACCCGTGCACGGCCCCGGGAGCCGCGGGGGCTGGAGACGATGATGCTGCGTGGGCCTGAGCGAGCTGCGGGACGGGGCTGTGGTGTCCTGGCTGCGTCTCCGGGTGCCGGTGTCCCCACGGGGTGGTGTCCCCGAGCTCTGACGTTCCTCTGGTCCCCGTTCTCCCTCTTCGGGGCTGATACTTGCCGTGCGTTTTGCTTCGGGTGGTTTAGGACTCTGGTGTAATTGGGTCTCTGAAGTTCAGCCTCATCCTCCAAAGAGGTTCCTTGCTCGCTTTGCGCCTCCTTGGCGCAAAAGAAACCCCGGCGGGTTTCTTCTAACACAAAAACCCGCCGGGCCGCGGCCTTTTTGTAGCACATGCTGCTTTTTAAGGCGTGCCAAAGTTCGACGTTTGTTTTCAAAACGTGGTGAATTCGGTGCCTCGAACGGCTCCGAGGCGGTGTGGTTTCCCCAGGGCTGCGCCGGGTTTCAACGCAGGCTGATCGTGTGGTGGGACGAGCTTTTGGGGTTGCTCCTCTTCCCTCTGAGCCCTCTGCACGCTTGGCCGGGGTGGTGGTGAGAGGCCGAGCCAGCGGGGGGGGGATTTTCCTGCCCCCTCTTTGCTCTTCTGAACCCGAACACGAGCAGGGGACGAGCACAGGGCTGAGCTCCAGGGCGCCAGCAGCCGCGTGTTGAACTTTTTTGCCGCGGCGATCCGGCCCGCGGCCAGCCTGCCGCAGCCCGAATGCCGCGCAGCTTCCCGGCCTCGTGGGCCAGAAAAACTCAGCGGTGCCGGCCGTGGCGAGCTGGGTGGTGAGCAGACAAAGCCGAGCTGCCGGCTGCGGGCTGTGAAATCCCTCTGAACGCCCACCGCAGGGATTTCTCCGTGCGCGCTCTGCGGGGCTGGCGTCTGAGCTCTCTTTGTGATGCGACCGAGCAAACCCTAAAGGAGAAGCTGTCCGAAGGCGTTTTTTCCCCTTTCTCCCGAAAAAGGGATGCTCCGGCTCCTTTGGTATGAAATGCTCATGTTTTAGTTCAGGTGAAGCTGCAGGGTTCACCGCTTCCCTGCCTTTTGGAGACGCGCGGCCACGCTTGCAGTGCTGCTGCTGGCAGAGCTCTTACACAGCTTGCTTTTTATTTTTTTTCCCCCTTTTTTCTTTTGCTTCTTGGAGACGTTTTCAGCCCTGGCTGGCAGAGACCTCGCTCCGAATACCGTTGTTACTATTAAAAATAATATTTAAAAAAAAAAAAAAAGTCTTTCATAAACTTCAGTGCATTAAGGACTTGGCTGGAGGTGGACTTGGCAGTGCTAGGGAATAAGCAATACCCAGCGGAGTGTATTTATACCTGGGTAACCAGACTGGGCTCTCTTACACCCTTTAACCGTTTCCAAAGTGAGTAAACCTGACACAGAGCAGAGCATGGCTCTCGGTTTTTCTGCCAAATACTTCTGCTGGTGCTGAGTCTGCTGAAACGCAGGGAACAAACGCTCCGATCGCCGAGCAGATGATGCTTGCAATTATTTCAAATAGGCAGCTTTTAAAATAGACTCGTTTCCAGCGGTGCCACTGATCGTGGCCCCGGCCAAAGGTGCTGGAAATCCTTTACAAGCTTTGAAAGCGAGGTTGCGCTGCTGCTGAGTGGAGGGAGATTGCGGTCGTGTTGCCGATTAATCTGCTTGTTAACGAAAGGTAAAGTTTTCCTCCGCCGTAAGCTGTTGTTGCAGTGGGATCTGAAGGTCGGCTCGGCCGTTCTTTCCCTGCTCCTTTGGGTTTTCAGCGGTGGTAAAACAGAAGCGGCCGGGGAGCAGAGGGGGACGAGACCCAAAGGTGACGGCAGCCGGGCGCCAGGTCTGCAGGATTCGGCCCGCGGGTCCCTAAAATGAGAAAGCAGGGGCTTTACTGAGCGTCCCGCGACACGGTGCGGGTTTATTCTGTGAAAATGGGGCTGAGGAAGCTCCGGTGCACACGGAGGGGGTTTGGGAGCCTGCGTACGGCGGGGTGCTCCCGTGCAGCGTGCCGACGTTTGTAGGAGAGCGAGCGTGGCTCATCCTCCGGGTCTCTGCTCCAACGGAGCCGTTGCAAGGCCACCGTGGTGCAGCGTGGTTTTGGGTAATCCTGGGCGTGCTGGCAGCATTTTCTGAGCGCGTGTCTGCTGGCGGAGGTGGGGGGAACCTTCACTGACGCTCGCTCTTCTTCACGTGGGTGTTTTTTCATCTTTTTACCCTCCGCTGCCTTCCCTTTGCCTTTGGGAAGCTCCCTGTGACACACGGCGTGGCAGTTTGTACCATCGGCGTTTAGGGCTCTGTGTCCTTCATCCGTGTGAGGTTTCACCTCTTGAGTTATGTAAACTCTAGGTGGGAAATCGCTGCTTTGTTCGCCACCAAAACGCCGTCACTCCTCGGGCAGAATGCAGCTCCAGCTAAACAACTCACAGTAACGTACCAAATTCCTAGACGTGGCTTACATTTGGAATATTTCTTGCTCCCCTCTGATTCTCGGGCTCGCGTATCAAATAATGACGCCGTAAAACGTGTGTGCCTTTGAATGCTAAATAAATAAAAATGCCTGCGTGCGGTATAAATAATAACAGGTGGGACAAAATATTTTTACTTTATGACCCCGCGCGCACGCAAGCGCTTCGTGCCTTTCTCTCCCCTATCCCTCGGATGCTATTCCAGTTATTTTAATTCATGGGCAAGCGTTTTATCCATAGGTAGTCGCTTACATAAGAGGCTCTCCTGTTCTCAGCTCCGTGCAGCCTTGACTTTGATCTCTTTAAAACCATTCGCACACAATTGCAGGGAGAATTTGTTCAAGTTTGACTCGGGCTCTCAAGTCCCATTTTCGACAGTTTTTTTTTTCTCACTTTCGTTGAAACGCGGGCTCTTAAGCGGATAAATAATTTCAGGAAATGGGACTTCAGTTTCTAGGTCACTTAGGCATTTCCTCGATAAAACAACGTGCTCTCCAAGGCTTGTCATGGCTTTCTTGTAATTATCCCTGCTCAGTAAGAAACAGTGGCTCTCTTAGGTTTTTCTCCCGTTCTTAAACTTGAATTATTTCTCTCTCCTGCAGTAGATCTCTTGCAATATGTTGTCCCTGCTGTGAAGACGTGTGTAGCTGGAGATGTATCGCCGCTAATGAAGGAGCACGAGGCGACCCGAGATCCCGAGGCTGCCCGTGTGCTTTTTAGAGCTCCTGCTTCCCCTGTGTGATGGTGCCACGAACCTGAGCCTGCTGGAGGCGATGCCAAAACCCTTCCCTGCCTGGTGGTCAGTTCAGAGCGTCTCTCTGCAGGCCGCGAGGGTTCCCTTGGTTGTGTGAAGGGGGGGAAATTTTGGTTGCCGGAGATTGTGGGGAGGGTTTGCGCCGCGTCACGTTGGCTTAGCTCCGGATACGAGCGTGCCCTCGCCTGTCATCGCTCTGGGTTCACGCTCAGGTGGTTGTCACCTTGCTCCCTGGGACACACGTACCTCTGGTAGGGACTTGGAGGAGCTCCTCTGGTGCTGGAGGAGGTCCCGGAGCAACCAGGGGATGAGGAACTCGCGCCTCGGTGCTTCTCAGTGGCGAGGCTGCCTGGTGAGCTGGCTAGATGCTGAGCAAATGCAGCGCCTAGGTGCTGCCAGACAGTCCTGCTGTGCTTGCTGCTGGGCTCTTGCAGCTTGGTCTCCCTCTTGTCTTAGCGTAAGAACCTTAGGGATGTTCTGCAGAGTCCTCCTTTTCTCCAGAAACTGGAAGGGGAAGCGCGGTTCTGGCGGATGAGTAATTGGGTTGTGATGTAGAGGTGGTCTTTCTCCATCGTCTTGCCTGGGGAAGTTGCTGACTTGCTGCTTTACGTTGGGTTTTGTCTTGTGTTCATCAAAGGCTTCTAGACCCTTTGGCCAGATGCCTTATCGTGTTTGAAATCTGTTGCTTGGCACCTAACTAGAGAAACCTTGCTGCTGGTAAAGCAAGTTGTGCCAAGCTGCGGCTGCTTTGGCAGCGCCTGGCCAGGGTGAGCTACGGTGGGTGTCTGAGGAGGAGCAGCTGCTTATCCCGCAGGAATCTTCCTGCGAAAGGAGGAGCAGGAGGGTGCGAGCTGGCAGCCAGGTGAAGTCACATCTCAAAAAACCCACGCCGAGGAGCGCTCGGGAGCTCTCTGCACCCCGGGGTGCCCCAGCCTGGCGTTAGCAGGAGGTCCTTCCGGAGAGGATTCGAGCTTCTGGTTCTTGGTCGTGCCTTTCAGCAGCTCAGGGCTGCTGTAGAAAAAAAAACCCCGGGGTCCTTCCCCGAGCGCTGCTGGGGATGTGCAGGCTTCTCCGACACCTCGTGCCCAAGGCAGAGGCCGGGCCAGATCTGATCTGGAGGCCGGCCAGCGCCAGGAGGCTCTTGGACATCGAGGCTCCTTTTATTTTATCCTGCCAGACCCCAACGTGGAGGCAACGTTACCGAAGGAGGCTTCTTGTTATGGTAACTGGGAACTCGTTGCTGTTTATAAGAGTTTTAAACAGCGCAAGTTGGGAGGACTGGTGGAAGCTGGGCTGGGAAAAAAAGGCGTTGTGGCCGGCTGGAGCTCCCAGCGAGGGGGTTTGTTGATCTAACCGCGGGGAAAAGCTTTTCTAGTCTCAGCTAGGTCGCCTGTGGCTGATGCGCTGGGTTGGGGCCCGCGTTAATCCTTTTGCTGGAGTTTGTTTTGGGTCTGACAGGACGCTGCCAGTGCCTCCCTGTCCCATCGCCTGCGTGTCAGGAGGAGGACCCCTCTGGTTCGTGGCTCTTGCTTCATGTGAGGTTTGACCCCTTCCCAAAAGCACGTGGAAATACCCTTGTTTGCAGCCGGGCTGTTAATTCATTCCTCGTTGTGCTGATAGCTGCTCTTTAAGTGGTTTGGGGCCAAACTTCACGGCTGGTAGGAAAGGTCGTGCTTCTGATAACGATGCTTGCAGGAGCGGTGTGGCTCCTGCAGGCAAGGCTCCTGCAGGCAAGAACCGAGGATGTAGGCAGTGCGTCTTGGATCTTACCGCCTCGACAGCCTCCCTGTTATTGGGGGATACTCTCGTGGTCAGGGGATCCTCTGCAAGCACTGCTGAGCGCCCAGAAAGGCACGGTCAGAAGGGCCGTGGTTGGACTTCGCTTTCACCCTGCGTGTAGGTTAACTCCTAACGACTTGTTAAATACCGCGTGTCTGCTGGAGATTTACCTCCCGCGAGTTCCTTGCCAACGTTCCAGTTTATACAGTTGGGTTTGCTTTATCAGGCTTAGGAATTATCAGGGTGTTATGCCTCCGAAGCAGATCTTACAGCATCGGCTCTTGGCGTTCTTTCCCAGATGACAATTTTAAGCTTGCTCGTAGCTGCTTGGTTACAAAGCAGACGTTCTCACTCCTTCCCTCGCACCCCAGAATAACTCTGGAGTCAAAGCCGAGGGCTCGCAGCAGCCTGCAAGCTCTCACTCAGCTTGCTGGGGGCCTCCTCCCTGCGAAACCGAAAAGCTCTCGGAATGTCTCTGGGTGTAGAGCAGGCGGTGACAGAGAGACAAACGGAGATCTGGGCACCCAAGGGTGTGGAACGAGCTGGTTTTCTAAATCCCTGCAGGCACCTAATTTAGTTGGAGAGTCAGCAGCCGCTCCCCAGTAGAGATTAGGGGCCAAGCTGACTTTGGAAAGGACCTGAAGGCAGGTTGGGCACCTAACCTGCCTCCCTCGTAGGGCTGACACCGCAGCGTGGAAATCTAAGAGTGAAATGCTGCTTTTTTTCCCCCTTTTTTAAAGGAAGAGCTTGACCTCTTCACCTCATTGCACCTTATGGTGGATTGTGGCGCTGTGCATCGTCCCAGCGGTGTTGGGCGTTCATCCAGGGTCGTGTGGGGAATGCCAACACCGAACCCCAGCCGAGTGCAGTGGGAAGGATCGGACCCGCTCCGTGCGTTTTCTGGGTGCTGCTGCCTCTGTGACCCTGCTGATCCCAACCTAGCCCAGCGTCCCGAATATTCATTCTGATGGTCAGGAAACTCGAGGCAGAGAGCTGTTAATGACTGCACTTAGACAAATAATAAAGAGCCTTTCCTGGAACAGTCTCAAAGCAACATGTTTCCTTCCTTGCATTTTAGTGGGAAATCTCTTACTATTTTTGAAAGCTTGGGGCAGTGCCTTGCACTTCCTTCTCTTTTGGATAGCGGAGCAGAAATGGCCATCTTGCTCCGACTTTCTTTCCCTCGTACTTATCCAAAAGCAGTTTGGTTTTTGATTGCTGTGAACCTTCCCCCTTCCAGTTCCAGCTCCCAGCGGCAATTACGGATTCTGCGCTGAGCCTGCCTGCGATCTCGTGTATTCCTCTGTAGGAAGATGTATGCTGCAGCACAGATTCTGTGCAGCCATCTATAATAATCTAGTTTATTGTGGTTTTATCTCTTCTTCCCAGTAGCAGTGTACTGCCTGTCCTTGGGGCTTGGGCTAGTGTCTTGAGCCCCATTTGTGTTTGAATAGGCTTGTTTGTATCGTGGCTCTGGTTGTTAATGCTCTTGGCATAGCTCCCAGGTCTCAGCAAAGTTACCCAAATTGATCTGGGATGGCCTTGTGACTCATTAGTCTGTGAGAATTAATCCCATGTAGCTCAGTCTCGTAAAAAAAGTTAACTCCTAGCTCTGTTTTACCTCTCACGTTAAGCTGGCGTGCCAGAAGCAGGACGGCGAGGAGCACGGTGACGTGATGGAGCAGAAGGCAGAAGGCAGGTTTTGCTGGCCCTCCGAGCACTGGTACCCGGGTCGTGCCTCGTGGTGATCCCAGCTGACAAAGCCTTCTGTGAGAAGCCTTTCCTCTTTTTTTTGGTAAATGTAGGGATTATTATAAGAGCACTGTTTCAGATTCAGCGCTGCTGTTGCTCCTGCTGTCGGCTAAGTGCTGTTACGTTCTTACAAAAGCTGCAGCCTGCTCCGGGTCCTCCACCCTTCTTGAAAACTCTTTGCCCTATTTAACAGCCTGGGACGATGGCAAACAGGTTTTCTGTGCTGCCTGTCGGTGGAAAGACACCTTACCTTTAGCTGCACCTCTGCTCAGGCTTGTTCCTGCACGTCCGTGATGAGTTTTAGGTCTGACTGTGAAGGGTGCTTTTTAATTTGGGAGAGCCAAACAGTTAGAACCTGTGCCAGGCTGCACTGCACTGTTTGGGCACCCTCTTTTTGCTTGCAAACAGACAAATTCCCGAGCCCTGGAGTCCTGGTGAGAGCCTTCCCGGGGTGCCGAGTGCCACCGTGGTGCTAGCAGCGCTTCCAATGCCGAGGCACCGGCACAGTTCCCCTGCCTGGTTTGTCTGTTTTTTTTTCCTCGCCCCCCTCCCACCATATCTATAACTCTTGGCAGGCTTTTAAAACTGAGGCCGAAATTCCCTAAACTGTGCTGAAATTCCCTAAACTGCCCCTTCTCTCAGCGCGGCACTCGAGCAATCGTTCATTCTTTCGGAGGCTGCAAGTCTGAGGGGTACGAGAGCACGGTGGGGGACCAAAGCCTTTTACTGGAGGCTGAAGATAACTGTGGATAAACTCCTGCGCGGCTGGAACGTGGAGCGAGGGATGCTCCATGGTACCTGGGCGCGCGTTCATCTGCTGGAAGCTAAGAGCCCTTTTGTTTCTGCACTGCACCTTTCCCTGACAGTCTTCTCGTGACTTACGAGCAGTTCTCTAGGTGCCTCTTGATGTCCCTGTCTGCAGCAGTTTTCCT
This sequence comes from Cygnus atratus, assembly GCF_013377495.2. NCBI lineage: Eukaryota > Metazoa > Chordata > Aves > Anseriformes > Anatidae > Cygnus > Cygnus atratus. The sequence continues at coordinate 1,198,150 of NC_066390.1, read as the reverse complement.
TCCAACGCGTTTTGCTGCTCGTTCTTCACTTCCTAGGCAAGTAAGTGGTAGCAGAGGGAGGCTTGTGGCAGCAGAGCACGCCGTTTGCTTTTGTTTTCTGTTCCACTTTCAGCCTATTTTTAGGAGGTAGCTCTGCAGCTCTTCTGGTTTTGTTTCATAGCTGGTGCAACCTCTAGCTTTAATTTTGTGGTCACATTAATGTAAAGTTTATCCTTATGATTTATGGGAATAAACCATAAATGTGCTTGTGCTGGTATACGAGGAAGCGCCTTCCTGCTGGAGCAGGGAGCTGTGCTGCGGGGCTGTGTTGGCAAATCCAAAGCAGAACAATTTTTGCAGACACCCGAGCATTCTCTGGGATTTGAAGTATTTCAGCTTGTCTTGCAAGACACAGATGTAAAAGAGAGTTGGGCACAAGCATTCCTGCAATAACAATAGTCACATGCAAGTACAACAATAGGGCCTTATTTTTAGAGCATTTTTCATTCTATCTCTATCCCCCAACATTCAGCAGTAAGTGGCCGGGGAGTTTCTTCCATCTTCAGATTTAAGGACGAGTTTTGTGGGTTTTTTTTGATGGGGGGTGTTGAGGTGATCCAGAAAAAACGTTTTCTGGGTGGTGGGAGCTGGGGGGGTACCAGTGTTGGGTGCAGGAGGTGCTGTCTGTAGGGGAAGCTGGACGTGGGAGGGGAAATAGGACCAGCAGCATTTTGGGGGGCTGTCACCTCTCTTTGTGGTTGAGGTTGCTCGTGACTATTGCAGACCGGAGGAGGCATGACTCAGAGCTCCAGATCTTGGCTCGAGACTGCTTTCAAACCTCAAGTACTTGTCGGTGATTCAGCTGGAACAGGTCCGTGGAAGCTTTATGAACAAGAAACCGCGCCGCTCCTACCTGCGTCCTGACACAGGTTAGGGTCCCGAGGAACACGGGATGTTTGTAGGGACGTGTGCTTGTGAAAGCCTGGCTGCAGGAAACATCAAAGGAGGCGAAGAGCCCGACTCGAGCCATTTCTGTGGCATCAGGCTTGTGCTGCCAACCAAAACTGGGACTTGTCCCATGGCTACAGGCACAGCTCGGAAACCCTGATCCTCTCTGCAGCTAGGTTAGTGCACGTGGAAGGATGCAGAGCATGGATGAAGGGCCACACGAATGCCCAACGTGAGCTTGAAAACCTGCATCCTGCTTTTTGCCTTTTTCCCTAAACTGCTTCCAAATGGAAGTTTTTTAAAATGGCTTCCACGAGGTGCCAACATGCATCCTGGGGGAAATCCTTTTCAGGAAGGCTGGTCTTTCATTGCTGTTGTTGATGCATGTAGTACATCTAACTCCTTTTAAGGGACTTAAAATATTACCCCTAGGTGTCTGTCTAGACTAGGATAACGGGCTTAGTTTTTTTCTTAATGGGCTAGTTAACGTGCTTTGGGACTACTTGGGTTTATGGACTGATATACCAGGGGGAAAGCAGCATATGGGCTGACTTTAATATCTGTAGGAAGAATTAAACTTTAAAAAAAAGTGGAAATTTTCATTACTGAGGTAAGCAAAACTAGCTTCTCCCCAGACCAGTGGCCCAGTCAAGTTCCTCGTGAACAGGGGACCCGGTGGGCAGTTCAGGCGTTGAGATGGGCAGGAAGGAGAGGTTCCAGCAAGTACCAAGAGCCCATTTAGGTGTGTAAAATGTGTATTTTAAAATACTCAGTGTCATCCTTTCTGTATATGAACACAGGCATCGTTTTTAACCTCTTTGGAACTTCCCACCTCGATCGTGGTTCGTTGCTGAATTCAAAAATCCCACCTTTTGTTAGTGCTTACTGGGATTTACAAGTAAATACATAGTAAATGTAGAGTAAATATATACATGGTAGATGTAGTAATCTCCATTTACTGATGCTCTTAGCCAGGGAGGTGGTATGGGACTGGGATGACAGCGTGTGCGTGTGGATGTTGGTGGGCAGCAGGGGTGATGGAGAAATTCGGTGGGAAAAGGACGAATTTTCCTGTTTACAGGAAAAATTTGCATGCAAGAGCAGGAGGGCCTGTGCTGGGGAACGAGCCACCTGCTGAAGTGATGTGCAGGTGGAGGTCCTGAGCTGGGCCATCTTCCTGCTTCCCATCCCAGCACCTCCTCTCGTTATTCGGCAGAGCCACAGGGAAGGATAACAGCAAAGCAACCTCAAAAGCAGCCGTTTGAAAAGCCCGTGGAGCTTTACGTCCCCAGAATGGTGGGGGTCATGGTCGTGTGTCTCCGAATTACAGCATGCTTTGGCAGCACAGAACTGGCAAAGGTTTCTCCGTCTGCAGCCTCTGGTGCTGAGGGCAAAACTCTTCACTCCCACCTGTCTGCCTTCCCTTCGCAGGGGCTTGCCTAGAGTAGGGATCCTCACGGGTAGCCTGGATTACAGCTGAGCCTGTCCACAGCAGACACTGGAACCAGGTTAGTTAAAACACAGCTTTAAATACGTTTCATCTGCAGTACGTGTTCTGAAACGCTGAGGCTTTTTTCTGCTGGGTTTAAGCTTTAGGAGGACAAAATGCTTCCAAAGTGGTAAGTAGCTTCCTCTTCAGTGCAGCTAAATCAAAGCCTGTAGGGTTCCTAAAGGCCGTTATAGGGGTGAGTTGCTGTCTTTGTCTTAGCTGAGAGCCTTCTTGTGCCCGGGTTCAGCCCGTGATAGATTTGTCACTTAGGAGCCTCAACGGTTCTGAGGGGATTTTGTACGGTTTGAGTTCTGTAGGTGCTAATTTGATATTTTGATTTGTTTGAGGGTTTTCTTTTTTAATTCTCTCGACTCTTCGTGAGGGAATTCTCCCTGCGAGTTTCAGGTGGGTCTGCTGACGGAATAATTTATGAAGCAATCTGCAGCAGGCTTGGCGTGGTGCACACAAAAGTGTGTGGTGGCTGCATCACCGCGTTCACACTCTTGACTCAGATTTTCCAAAACCTCAAAATAAAGTAGATCATCTCCTATTCTTTCTTCATCAGACCAATAATCATCTCCAAAACAATGTCTCCTAGTTCTTCAGAACTTAGTGGAAGCCCTCTGCTATCAGTAAGGCCTCAGGCTGTCCAAAATGCTCTCGTGTTAATGGACATTTAAAGCACGCTGCCTCACAGCGCGTACGACCAAATACTTAGCTTTATTATGCATCATCTGTGACTTGATTACTTTTGCTTTTACAAACGCATGCAGTCCCTCCCAGCGAAGGATCTGAATTAACAAAAGGCTCTGTGGGCGAGTGCCTTGTGGAACCACAGCTTTAAACACCTTCACGCCCTGCAAACGCGGTTCGTGCAGCAGGTGAGTAAACGGAGCCTGCGTGGCCGGGTGTTTAACCTCCCGAGGCTTCGTTTTCTCAGGCCGCGGAGCACTTGGAAGTGGGGTGCCCAAGATCATAGCACGAGGCAGTGGCAGAGCTGAGAACAGGACAAGGGCCGTGCCTCACTTCGTGCAGAAGAGCCCCTCGTCTCTCGGGCGCTATCGCAGCACGCGCCTCCTGTGTCACCTTGGTGTCAGCCCTGGCGTGCACCGAGCCACTTCACGTAATACTCCTCATTTATCTCCCTGCCAGAAGTAGGAAGAGGCGATGTCCCCGACAAACAGAGAACAAGATTAACTTCAGGAAAAAGTCGTCATTGCTCTGTCAGTGCTGACACCCTTGGATAAACGGTGCTGGAGAAGTGGTGGAGTTGTGGCTGTTCTGGCTGCACTTGGCCCCTTTGCAAACATCGTCTACAGTTGCTCTGGTGAGGGATTACAAGTTGGTGAGGGATTACAAATTGGTGAGGGATTACAAGTTGGTGAGGGATTACAAATTGGTGAGGGATTACAAGTTGCAACTGCAGGTGGGAATGAGGTCTGCTGTAGGGCAGGTGCAGCCCTGGAAGCGAAGCTCGTGTTTGTTCTGTTTTTCTGCCTGCTGTGCGTGCTGCAGAGGAGTTGCTCCCCTTGAGAGCGCTGCTCTGTACCAGCTACTCTTCAGAAAATTTGTGCTCTTAAACACCCTGTGCAAAATCCAAGGGGTGCTCGATTACCAGCACGACACACGCTCGAGACTGCTGTGAAGTGTGGCTTTGGGTTTACTTCTTTCTTGCAGACAGCCTGTAGGTTATTTGCATGCAAATACAGCGTGAGTTAGTAATGCCAGAGAGAGAAAAACACATACGGGCTCATGGAGCACAGTCATCTTTGCTAGAAAGTGTCTTTTTAGTCTTCCATGAGACGGCAGCTGCTTGTCAGGTCTGTGCTGACAGAACTTTGAAGCACGCTTCAGTAATCTGTCTGCATTTCTTTGCTTCCCCTTGCTGTTTCCAACATGCTAAAAATCATCAAAACAGTGAAATACTGTCCCGCGGCTGCAGGAAGAGGGATGAGAATGTGTTCCCAGTATCCAATCATCTGCTTATTCTGCCTGTTCTTAAGAAAAGAATTTATTGAAGCAATTTATCCTGACTAAATGTGATATAAATCTGAGCACATGTATGTACATACCAGTCATATTCTGTAGTGAACGAGCAGCTAAATCTTTCTGTAAAGAATGAGTGAATCCTCTTGACACTTTGCAAGATCAAGTAAACTGAGGGTTTTGCCGCGTGTTAGTCCCCAATTTTTTTTAATAGAGCTGCTTGTTATGCTATCAGAAGGAGCTGGCAGGCAGCCTGAAACGCCGCTGGGTTTTTGTTTTGTTTTCCTGCCTCTGTTTCGCTTAGGGTTATCAAAACCCCGAGAGTGACAGCTGATCCATTTCTTTAACTTCTCAAACAGCTTTTATCTGCATCAGAAGCATGAACTTCGGGGTCTGCCTACCTCGTGTTTTTCTTACTGGTGAAGGCAGCAAGCTGCTTAAGTGACAGCGGTAAGGACGGATCCCTGACCTGTGTTAATTAAAACAGCACAGCATTGGCTGCCCTGCGAAATACAGCAGTCTCCCTCCGCGATAATTATGCTACGTGTTGAACAATAAGCTTTGTTTGTTGATGAAACAAATCCATCCCCAACCTCATCCCACACGCCGGAGCTTAAACATTCGAGGGCGATTTAAAGTCTTCCAGCACCAGGCTGCCTCTGACAGCAAGGGGCATTGCAACTCTCCTTGAAAGCTCGGTGACTTCGCTGCTGTCTCGGCGCCACGGCTCTCGCCTTGGCGCATCATCGTCGCTGACGGTTGCAGACTGCGGTGTGGACTAGCAGAGGAACTGAGGTTTTGGGGGTTTTTTGGGGAGCAGGCTCTAAGCATGACGGCATAGCCTCCCCTTTCAGACCTCCTCGCTGGCGTACCTGGCCGCGAGGACTCCAGGAGGAGCTCTCAGGCTCTCGTGTTGCCAGCTCTCAGGATGCTCCCTGCTATTTACACCCCCGGAGTGCTGCTCAAACACTAACCTGGGAGCCCCCACGAGTGCAAACTTGTGCCTCTTGCTTTGGAGGCAGGAAGCAACTCGTCGAAGCCTGCACGTGTCATTGACTAAATGCAGATTAAGAAGGCTGGAAGTGATGCCTCTTGCTTCTGCCTCCAGCATGATGGACAACTCTGCCTGCAGCTCCCAGGAACCTTGGCTGTGCCGAGTGCTGCGGGACACATCCTTGTCCCTTATGGGCGAGGAAGACAGGCACAAAGCAAGACTGGCTGTTGGGAGGGGAAAAACAAGATCCAGGTTGCCCAAAAGAGCAGTTGTTGGACCTTTAGTTGGTCTGTATTCCTGTACAGGAGTCTTACCACCTGCCGTGCTACACAGACAGTAAAATAACTAGTAGTCTTTGAGCGGATGTGTCCTGTGTGTTTGATCTGATTTCTGTTATTTTCTTACAGAAAAAGTATTAATTGGGTTACCTTTTGCTAGGACTCGGTAGTAAAGGCTCCAGCCCTGTCTCTTGACTCCAGCTTGCAGCTTTCTGCGCAGCTCACTGAAGGTTTAGATGCAATCCTTCTGGACCTCAAGCGCTGGTGATAAAACATGTTTCAGGAGTTTTCTGCCTCCGTTCTTTTCAGCGTCAGGGAGTTGATCTGAGCAGTGGTTCGGTGTTACAGGAACATTTAACGTCTCCGTCTCTCCTTGGTAGAGGCTGCTTTTGAGTGTAGAACGTCCTCAGCTCCCTGGGCTTCTCTGTGCCTTCGGAGCAGGCGGTGGCAGCTGCTGGGTTACCTCCGGTAGGACGCAGCAGGTGCACCGAAGCGATTCCGCTTGGAAGAGATGCAGTCAGTTGTGGAAGGATGCAGGTGAGGTCCCTGCTTGTTTAGCAGCAGAAGCAACGGTTCAGGACTTCCATTTCTTAAGTTCCCAGTGGGAAGCTTGGGGGAAGTTCAGGATGGTGCCAACTCCTCTTTTTTCATGAGTTCGCATTGAGACCCATCTTGCTGAGTCACCTCAAGGCTGGCCTTCATCACGATTTAATCTTCTAGCGCAGGGCTGGTGGCACCCTTGAGTTCTGCCAGCCCCATCCCACCTCTGGGGGTTTTCCTGGGGGGCTGCTGGGCTGTTCCTGGCCGTATTCGTTGCCTTTATTGTGAAGTTTGCCCTGTGCTAGGGAGGTTTTGGCTGCTCGCCCGTTACATTTGTGAGAGGGCTATTTATCCTTTGTGAGTCCGTGTTTGCATAGGCCCTGGCGTTTTGCTTAATAAATCCAAACGCAGCCTGGTGTCATGGACGTCTCTCCCTTTTGGGGGAGAAGGGCTGGCAGCTCCTTGCTGCTGGCTTTTGGTTGTTGCTGGTATGTACCGTGGCCGAACCAGGGCTTGGGGTGGGGAATTCCACCTCGTGTAGCCACCCACTTCAGCTGCACGCATTGAAAAATAGCCTTTTTTATTATTAAACAAAACGCATATTGGTGTCTTTTTTAAGAAAAGCAAAAGGGGGCTGTTCTCTGCAGCCTGTGCGCTCGCCCTGTGCCGTGAAGTCGCGTTCTTCGAACACTTTCTCATATAGCTCCTAAAAATAACAAGTCTCCCCACCCTCCCACTGCCGCTCGGCGCGTGCGTGCGTGCATTCATGGTTAGAAATGCAAAAGGCTGGCTAAAAGAGCCTGTGTCTCCGTGAATGCCTTCTGGCCGCGGTCTGGTTTCGTTTCTGCTCTTGGCTGTAGCAGGCTGACATGCGTGGCTGGAGCCAAGCGCTGAACTTGGAGGAGGAGATGCTGGAAGCGACTCGAACAGCCAGAACGTGTTCGCACAGTAAACCCCCCGAAGAGATAGCATTTGGTTTATTATAGCTTTTTAAAATCCTGCTGTAAAAATATCAGTGGGTGGAGGGAACCATTATTTCTTGAATTTGAGGTGGTGGGGGTGACTTTATTTACTCTTATTTTTTTTTTATTAATAAGAATAGCTTCACTTGTAGCATAATAGGACTGAGTGTTTTGTTATCCTTGGCTATAATCTGTGATAAACTACCCCTGCCACCAGCCTTGTAGTTTACCCACTAGGGAGCCAGATTATTGCCTTGTAAAACGGAGCACCACTCCTATAATCCCTTAATTAATTAAATGACAAATTTTAGCTCTCTCCCATTGAAAATATAACTTGTACGTAGAGAGGACTTGGATTTATTTGCTCGCTTCTCGCTTGCGCGTTTTTCTTTTTTTTTTTCCTCTTGGAGATTGTCACCATCTCTGCTCGTGTGTCCGTGCTTCCTATCCTCAATCCGAGGGGAGGGCGAAGCAGCAGCCTCGACACCCTCCGTCTGTGGCTATTGGGATGTTTTGTACATCTTTGCTGGGCTTTGGCACCTCTTTGTGAGAGATGAGCGTTGTCCCCGTCCTGCAGGGGATGAAATATACAGAAATATATGGACTGGGTGAAGAAGAACTCTAGAGCAGCCCTGCGGAGAAGGACTTGGGGGTCCTGCTGGACGAGAAGCTGGACATGAGCCGGCAAGTTGGCCTGGAAGGCCAACTATGTCCTGGGCTGCATTAAAAAAGGGGTGGGCAGCAGGGAGAGGGAGGTGATTGTCTCTTCTACTCTGCTCTTGTGAGACCCCACCTGGAATACTGCATGCAGGCCTGGGGCCCCCAGCACAAGAAGGATGTGGAGCTCTTGGAACAGGTCCAGAGGAGGGCCATGAAGATGATCAGAGGGCTGGAGCACCTCTCCTATGAGGAAATGTTGAGGGAACTGGGCTCGTTTAGCTTGAAGAAGAGAAGGCTCTGGGGAGACCTCATTGCGGCCTTCCAGTACCTGAAGGGAGCGTCATTGCGGCCTACTTGAAGGGAGCATACAAACAGGAGGGGGAACGCCTGTTTACATGAGTTGATAGCGATAGGACAAGGGGAAATGGTTTTAAACTAAGACGGGAGATTTAGGTTAGATATCAGGAGGAAGTTTTTCCCTCAGAGGGTGGTGAGGCACTGGTTGTCCAGGGAGGTTGTGGATGCCCCGTCCCTGGAGGCATTCAAGGCCAGGCTGGCTGCGGCTCTGGGCAGCCTGCTCTGGTGGTTGGCAACCCTGCCCGGAGCACGGGGGTTGAAACTAGATGGTCTTTAAGGTCCTTTTCAACCCAAGCCGTTCTATGATTCTATGAAATTGAGACGTGGAGAGCAGAAAGTGGCCAGGCCCTCCGGAGAGCCTCTGGTGGGGCCTCGGAGGGAGCCCAGGCGTGGACAAGTGCTCGTGTCCTGGCCGGTGGCCCGCGCTGTCGCACTGTCACGGTTCCCAATGAGCCCTTCCAGCCACGCTGCCTCTTCCACTTCGTACGTGAAAAATCAGCCAGGCCCTCCGAAGCCTTACTTAAACTTGGGTAGGATTAATTTCTCTTCCCTGATGGCGATCTAGGGCACAAGGAGATCCTCCTTCCCTGTGATTAATGACGGTCCTGCAGAGGGCTGCTTCTGCTCTTGAGATTTTTAATATTTTTTTTTTAGCTTATTTAACAATTTCCTCTTCTCTCCTTTCTCCCCAGCTTAGCTGAGCTGCATGAAATATGGGAGACGACAGGCCGTTTGTGTGCAATGCCCCCGGCTGCGGACAGGTACGTTTACAGTATACTTTATTGTGAATGTGTCGTTGTGAATCAAAGTGGCTGTTTTATCACTGAGGCAAAGAGTTTAAAGCCGGTGTTTTACGTGATCACTGGAGGTAATCAGATCAGAGGATTTGCAGTGTGTAAATCCAGGTTATGAGCAAGTGCAGGCACTCCAAAGTAATGAAAGCTGCCTGGCTCTGCGGCGTGTTGTTATTCTGTCGGTGTTTTCCCTGAGACCCACACAGCCCAGAGGAAACATGCTGATCTCCCGTTAACGTTTTCTGATAACGTTGCTCATCTTCTTTCAAGGCTGTTTAACCAAAGGACAGGCATTCGCTCTCTGTCAGGATGAGTTAGCTGCTGTGGCATATTCTGTAAAGCAGCTGAGAATGTGACAGTTGATGGTTCGTGTTATGCGAACCCCAAACTGCCATGGTCTATTTTGGGCTCGCCAAAAAAAAAAGAAGAAAAAAGACCCATTGTGAATTTTTTTCTTCCACGGCTGACTTGCTTGGGTTGGTTATGGCCTTGCAAAACTTTTGCTGGCTTTCTTAGGGCAAACGCTTATCCTTGAATGAGTCACATCCCCTTTGCAGCAATAGGACCCTTCTCGTAGGTGTGCCTGCCTGGGAAGGCAGCTTTTTGTTGGATTTTGATGAAATTAGTGCTTTCCCAAAGCCCAGTTTGGAGTCTCTCAGTGGCGTAGCATCTTGGTAGCTTTCCTGCCGTAGTAACGGGAGGGACAGGGGGATTGTGCAACCACTGTTGGGGCCGTTTTAATGGGATTTATTAGGAAGCGGGGCTTCTGTGGAAGTACAGAACTGTACGGAGTCCAAGGAAAATTGGGTTTGTCTGTTCCGAAGTGTTTGAACCTCTTACGGTGGAGGGAGAGGGGAATTGTGGGTTTTAATTAGCTATTAAGTGGTCTACACACACTTTGTTTTCCTGACTGCAACCGCTGGATGCCAGGTTGCCAAACTGTTGTGGCTGTGACGCATTTGGGAGGTCTGACCAATACCAGGGTGGTACTCCTGTCCCCCACGCGATTCTTTGGGATATTTAATACTTTAATGCCTCTTGTGGGTCTCTTAATTGGAATTAAAGATAATTCTCCATCCTCGGGGCATGTCTTCAGAGACTGCATGTGAATTCTGTGACGCATTTATTTTTATAGCGCAGAAATGGGTCAAAAACCTCATCTGCAAACTCTTGGGGACTGGGGATATTAAAAAAAAAATACACAGTTACGACTCCTTAGCATTTTGGTCGTTCTGGCACTAGTCTCATCTGAAGCATTTTCTATCCACTTGCAGGTGATCTTCCTTTTTTTTTTTATAAGCTGCTTTTTATCTTGAACTTCTTTGCCTGTGAAATTGTGCAAGTCATTTATAAAATGTATTAGCTGTATTTGAGCACTTAATGATGTGAGCACTTCAATCATACAACCTTAAAATCGGATTCAAACAAGCAATTAAGGCAAACAACAATGTATTTAAATTTAATCTCCCACAATCTCCCACAAATGACATATAAAGGTGGTTGCTTCCTCCTTTCGCTGTTCCAGACTGCTGCTTATGGGTAATTCTGACAATTCTTCATGTTAATATTGAAATGTTAGAATCCGGGTAATTCATACCGGTATGATTCATTGTGATCTAACCTGACCTCGTGCACAGTTTCCTAGAACGTCCTTCAATACCTGTTCAAACCAGAGCATGTATTAAATAATGATGATCCAAGCTTGATTTAAAATATTTCCAGTGATGGAAAATTCACCACAGCCCTCGGTTAAGTTGTTCTAATAGTTAATTGCTCTCTCTGGTAAGGAAAAATTATGCCTTATTTCCAGTCTGAACCTGTTCAGCTGCAGCTTCCAGGCTGTGGATCTTATTAATTTTTGTTTCTTAGACAGAAAATCCTTTCTATCAAATTTCTGATGTCTGTAGGTGTTTACTGAGGGGTCAAGTCACCCCTCAGCGGTGCTTCGGGCTAACTGAATACATAGAGCCCCAAACCTCTCCCTGTAAGTCCTAGTATCTTGCATGCATTTTTTTTTTGTCCTTTATTCTCCACATCAGCTTCGTGTTGAAGCTTTTTAGAGCCTTTACAAATTTTGCTTGCCATTAAAACGCAGCGGTACCGGCTGGAAGGATGGTGGAAGGATCAGCCCAAATCAGTGTTCAGTGGGCAAGTGGAATAAAATTGGATCCTCCAGATGAGCCGGACAGGGAAGTGCAGTTGGCTGCTTCAGGTCTGGATTTATTTTTAATATTCGATGTTGGGGGGATGATGGCTGCCAGCAGCTGTCTGCAGGGCTTGAGCTCTCGAGCACGTGCTGCATTGTTTCCCCAGCAGCTTGTGGTGCCTTTTGGCACTAAAACCTGACCTTTGGCAAGCCGCCGTGGATCATCCCATCAAAAATGGCTTATTCGTGTAGGCTGATGTTAAAGTGAAGCCTTAATAAGGGTCAGAGGTGGCTGCACCTGTCTCAGTTCATTCCCTTGTTTCCTAAAGATTGAAACGCTTGTCTTCAAACACAGGTATCAGGGGCAGTGAAATCCGCAGGATCCCAACCTTCCTACGGGTGCTGAATGCCTCTGGCACCCGTGAGAGTCGGCAGGATGCAGAGTTTTGAGCTTTTTGGAAGGTAACTTGATTTTCACCCCAGCACACAAACGATGTGTTGTCACTGAAAGCACAGGAGGATGTTTCCCAGCCCAAAAAAGAGCCAGGCTGTGGCTGGCACTGGAGGAGACTTCCTTGCAGGTTTTTTTCTGATCCTTGAAGACCTCTGTGTGCATCTTGTGTAGGAAGAAAGCCGTTGGAAAGGGAGGGTGCTGTTGGCTGTTGAGCCTCTCTGCCTCTTCAGTCATCACAGTCGTCATTTTTGGGACGCTGCCTTCGCCAGCACGGCTCCAATGTCTCTGTTCCGTTGTCTCATCTCTAAACCTTTGACCCCATGCCTGACCTGCTGGCATGTTTCGGTCCTTGCAGATTTCTGCTCTCTTGGGTATTTCCCTGTTTGAGGGGTGCGATCAGTTTTTGGTGGGCTGCTCCCGTTGCACAGGGAGTCCCCGTGCCCGGGCCACTGCGGTCCCAAGCAGGCTGCGATGGGCTTCAGGCTTTTATGATCAGCTGGGGGAGCAGGCACAGGGAATTCAGCAGTCCTTTTCCTCTCCCTAAAATCAGCGATCTGCCTCCTGCAAACGCTGCTTTGAGACGCATAGTACATGGGAGGTCACGGGAGAAGGGAGAGCAGAGCCAGCCTAATTTGAACAGGAGACTGCAGGCAATTACTGGGAAGCCAGTGGTGATTTTCCCACTTCGGTTTAAAGGAAAAAAAAAAATCTGTTGCTTCCCAGTGTAATTCCTTTGTATCATTAGCTGGTTCTTCCCCTCTATAGCTAGCACCAGCCCTGTCTGCCGTGCTTTTTGCCTCTTTCCTGCTTTCCCTTTGTCCCTTCTGTGTAGAAAAAAGGCCATAAAGCGAATTTTTCAGGGAAGTGCGGAGGGGGAAGGGGGAACGGCCACCAAAAATAGACGGGCAGGTCTTGCTGTGCCCTCCCGTATCATCACAAGCAGTGGGCTTTCAGTGGGCACGTAAACATGTTTTGGTTGCTAGGTCTTTAATGGTGTTATTTTTGGATTCTGCATGCGATCGCTTCCCAACGGCGAGGCTGCTGCGACACAGCTGACTTCTAAATGCGCCGCATATACTGCTTTTAAAGAGGATTCTTCTCAAGGTCATTTATCCGGTTTCTGCTCCAAGAGGACAGCTGGCACGTTTTTCCCTGGCCCCCTTCCCCTAGCCCCCTCTGCACAGAGGGAGAAGAGCACTTCGATGGGGCCGTGAGCCCTGCGCTGCTGCCTCGAAACGCCTGTGGGAGGCGTGGAGCCGTGCCCCGAGTCAGGCTTTCATTGAACACCTTGGGTGAAACTAATCTGGAGGTGGTGCGCGCTGCTAATCGTTAGCAAAATCTCCTAATCCCATTTAAAACACTCTGAGTGATGAAAGACAGCCTTGGCGCAACCAAGTGTGAGCTGTAAAGCAAAGTGTTGCCGTTAAAGTTGAAAGGTATTAACGAAGTCTGTGTAATGATACAGCTCTGACTCATTAACACGGGGTAATTAAAGCTTCGGCCAGCGTGCCGAAGGCATCCAGAGCAAAGGTCTGGGAGGAAGGCAGGGGCTTTGGCTGGGCTCGTGCTGCTTCGTTGCTGTGATCTGGTGGCGGCAGAGGGAAGTCACTCACTAGCTGGGTTTGTTTCCTCCCTTGGAAAGCTGTGTTAAAGACTTCTTGCTGTGCCTGGAGCCTGATCTGGGCAGGGAAAGCTGGTGCTGTGCACGTTGCAGGAGGGACGTGCCTCTCCGACAACTTCTGCTCCTCTCCTGAAGGCTTGGGCAGCGCTGGATGCGGGAGGTTTTATGAAGCATCGTAACAGAGGACCATCTTTATTAATAAAGATATTTTGCCCGCTCCTGGTGCCCAAATTAACGAAGGGCCCATAACCCTGAATATATTCTACTGGGAGCAAGACTTCGCCTGGCCCTTGCCTCCCCACTCGGTGCCATTCCCCTCTTTATAAGTGACACAAATCATCGCTCGGGTCCTAATTCCAGCACTACAGTTATACAGGCCATTTCCTCAAACAATCGTTTGCTTTTTAAACCCCCCCTTAATTTAACAATTTATTCCCCTTAAACCCACGCCACTGAGGTGATGCTCGTGCAGTGTCCGAGAAACGCAGAGCCCAGAACTTTCACGAGGCCAGAAAATGATTTTTCTTCTTTGTGGTTTATTGTATCCTCTTATCTTGTCATATAATAGAAATAATGTTTATGGCATTGAGGCCTCAGCATCACTTGGCATTTAACCAACCTCAAAAGCAGTTTATTGCTTTGTATACTCTGCCGCCATGACCATTATCCCTTAAATCTCTATTGCTTTGTAATATACGAGGCAACAAATGGCTCCGGCGATTGGTTAAATGCAGAACTGAAGCTAAGGTGTGTTTTGGAGCTTGTATAATCCAAACGAATATAGATTATCCCTTTTATACCAGGCCTGGTACAGAGAGGGGGCAAAAAAACGACCCTCGTCTCCCTCCGAGCAGCTTTCCAGCGGTGAGTGCTCCTTGTCGTGGTCCAAACTTTCAGGTGGCCTGGGACCTGCCTGGTTCCTGGGCTCGGAGGTTTGCCGTGGGGCTCGCAGCCTCCCGCCGATGGATGCTGGCGGCAGCCTGAGCTGGGGTTTGTGCCGGTGCCTCCTTATCCCAGCTCCGCTGCTAGGAGGAACGAGTCTTGTCCCTGTTCCTGCAGGTGTCTCGGCGGCTGAAAGTCCTCGGTGGAAGCAGATCAGTCAGGACAAGCTGATGTGATAGGAAGAGGCAGAATAATGTAGTGGAGCGAGTAGGTAGGTGCGCAGGGCACCCCGGAGGTGAGAGGAAGGCAGCGCCCGTGCCCATCTGCTTTACAGGAAAGCATCTTTCTTTCATGGCAATTCTAAAGGCTGGCTTTGTTTCCGTCCTTCTCTTGTCCTTCCCATTACGGGGTGCAGCAAGGTAAGAAAATATTCCCTGCCTCGAAGGTGCCAGGAGCCAGCGGTACTCAGAGGAGATGCAGAGGGGTGTGTGAGCCCTGCTGGAGCTTGCTGCCGGGGCCACGCGTGCGCAGGGCACGGATGCGTTCGCTTTGAATACGAGCACGAACAGAAAGAAATATTTGTGCATTGATTTAACAGCCTCCTCAGGGCCTGCCTCTTGAGACTCTGCTCCTGGCGCTCACAAAGGGAAGGCAGACGAGCTGCGTGAGACACTCAGAGGGTTAAAATCGAGTCTTGGAGAAACTTCAGCCCAATTGGCTACCTGCTGTTAGAGCAAGCAGGAATTTAAATGGTGATTAAGCAGAGTTATGACACCCCGTCCTCCCATAGAGATTGTTACTGTCCTGGCATGGGAACTGAGTGGGGCTAGCCTTGGACACAGGCGCAGGGTGTTTTTCCTAAAGAATCCCGGCTCCTAACACCCCCCAATTTAATGAGGTAGGAGCCGGTGTGGCTTTAGAAATCGGAGCCTTATTAAGCAGGAGAGCAGCTTCTGTGGAGCAGGGCGGGTGGTAGCAGTCGCTGAAGCTGGACGGGGCTGGTGAGAGCTGGAAGCCAAGAGCAGGACTCACAAGCTCCCCATCCGGGGCTCTGTGCTGGGACCGACACCGGGTCTCTGCCTGAGGTGACCCAAGCACCTCGCGGTGCCACGGGGGCACCTGGGGACGAAAACGAGGGGCTGGATCCTCCGGGAAGCAGTTCCCATCCATCTGCGAGCCCTTGGAGGCGTTACAGACCTCCCCTGCGTGCCCCAAAGGGTCACAGCCTGGTGGGGTTGAGCTGAGGCTGACGCCCCTGTGCGCCAGCCAAATACTAAAATGAAAAAGTGAGGATGTTAACGATGGAGCCAGAATAAAAAAAAAAATAATAATAATTCTCCAAGCTTTTTGTTATGCTTGGGCACAGATACCCCGTGTCTGCACTTAGCATGCGAAGTCACGTATATGTTGTGTCCCTACTGCACCCGAGTGATTTGAAGAGCTGAGCCATAAACTAGAGTTTCTCTTCTGGTTTTTAAATCCAAGGAAATGTCTGAGGCTCCGTGGCGAGGAATTCCTAGCTGTATGTGCCTGCTTGCTTCACATCTGCAGCTTTTTATTTGAAGCTGCCACAGCTGAAATAAAATTCTGCAGAGAAACATCTTGGTTAAAGGTCTTCCATTATTTTCCAGGAGTGCAGGTTTCCTGAGTTAATTATTTATTTCAAATTAAGGCCTTTACAGCTGCGGTACCTGTACAGCAGGCACAAAATGGCAGATGCTGCACAAATCTCTGAGCATTTACAGTACGTAATGGGTCCGTGGCAAAGTAGTGCTTGGTTATAGTAACTCTTTAGGTTGTTAGCATCAAAAGAAGTGAATTAATTTGAAATGTAACTCATGTGTTGTCGGCAGAGCGGAGTGATATCTCCCACCTCTTGCTGAAGGTATTTTTGGAGGTGGGGAGGGGAAAGCTAATTTTGAATAATAATAAGCTTGAGAAGGCATCTGAAACCAGTAAACGTTTATTTTTTACACTCCTATAACTTAAAAACGGCCAAACCAATTTAAACCAAATTGGATAATAAAAAATATTGCTCCTAGGCTGAGCCCCTGTATGCCAAGTTCCAGCCTAGAATGAATTTTTATGACCAAATTATAAACCCCCTAGAAATGAAGGTTTAAAATGGAAATGTTGACAGACCTTTAACTACAAAAGCACTATAATAGAACTTCTTTTTTTATAAAATGGCTGTTTTAAAATATAATTAAGACTTAAATATTATTTAATAGCAGCATTTCCTGTAAGTTAAAGTCTTTATCATTCCTCCGGCTGGGGTTCGCTGCCAGTTCTGCGAATGCCACTTCTGCTTTGCATTTGAAGCACGTGCACGGCGCTGAACCGACACAGACACTTGTCTGTCAGATGGAAATGGCTCCGGACAGCTTTCCAAATCCCCCGTTTCTAAATAAGAGCCTGGATGCCAAAGGACTCGCCGGACCTTTGCGCAAACCCCGCGGCCGCGCAGAAAGCGTCGCATAAGCCCGTGCCAAAGAGCCGGCTCTCAATAACGTGAAACGCCGTTTTCTTCGCAGGAAAACATCTTTGCATCCCCTCTGGTTGATTCGGTGTTAAGCAGGAGCTGTCTTTTAGTGCTGTGGCCGCTTTGGTGCCCCCAGCCCGTGCCCAAAACCTCTCTGGGCAGCGGCCGCGCTGCGGAGAGAACAGGTAACGAATCTGGAAGCCCTCCATGAGCACTGCAGCATGGAGGGGCAGCCTTGCAGGGACGAGGAGGAAAGGCTTTTCTTTTGCAAGGGCTTTCTGCAGGCTTCTTCTCCCCCTCCTGCAGCGCGGGCGCTGCCGCGGCTCCGCGCCGCCGTCCTCCCCGATGCCCTTTTGGTGCCGGTGCTGGCCCGGTGCCACGGGGCAGCTGTCACCCCACCCAGCCCGGGCTTGGTTTTCATCCCTGCCCCCCCACCCCCGCCTTTTCTTGGACTGGCTAATTCCTCTATTTTGCTGCCTTTCTTCCCCTCTGCACCCTCCCCATGGTTTAAAAATAACCCCGGGCTGGTTGCTGCAGTGCCGCGGGTGCAGGGAGCGTTGCAACACCCGTTTCCCGTCATGGCACATGGCAGGCTTCAAAGTGACACTAGCCAGGGAAGAGTAACGGTTATTGCAGGGTGTCCTCTGCGTTTTCCCCCTGGATTTCTTCTTCTCTGCATCCTTTTTGCCTGCCAGTAAGCTCCTGGCTTCAGCCCTGCTGCCAAACCCCTTCTGGTGCAGCCCTTGTGATGTAGTGGCGGTGCTGAGAGCAGGAGGCAGAGCCCGTGAGATCTCCACCTCAATTTTCTGGGGCGATGTGTTTCGTGTGTGGCTTTTCTTGTTTGTTTAGGGAAGAAGACGACTGGCAGAAGGCACCTGGGAATTGGGAACGTTTGCAGGGGAGGCTCCGAGACGCTGCAGGCACGCTCGTGCTGCTCGCCCTCCTCGCCGGAGCCCCGGGGGTTGCTCTGCGGCTGCAGCCACGTGTGAAGGGCTGGGTGGGCGAGAGCAGCTTTTCCCTCCTGCACAGGGCTTGGGACATGGGTGCCTAAGGCCACTGGGGGAGGCGGCTGCTAGAAAGGGCATGCACTGCAGCAAAATTTATCTGGAAGCTGTTGTTGGATGTTTTCATCTACCGCAGCGTCCTCCTGCGTGTGCAGCACGAGGGGGGGACTGGCAGGAGTCTCTGGAAGGTGCACTGGATGTGCTTGGTGAGGCTTTAGAGCATATTTCTCTAAAAACCTCTCAAATCCAATTAAATGTATGTCTGGGGTTTTTTAATTAATTGTTTTAACCATACATAGAGGAGATAAGTAACTGAAACTTGCTTTAGTTCCTTTCTACTTCTGATTTTCTAAAAAAAAATAATAATCTGCCCTGACCCTGGCTTCTCACGCTGGAGATGCAATGAGATTTGGCAACAGCTTTCACATTTCTTAGCGTTATCTCTTCTGGTGAACGCCTATTCTAAAAAAAAAAAAAATAAATAAAGCTCGTAATACGATTTCTTGGCCATATTGGCTGCTGTAGCAATTAAAGTGAAGAAATAGCACCTCTGGATTTGAAGAAATAGCTGCGTGCTTTTCCCCTCTGCTGCCTCAGAGATGCTGTGCTGAGGCTGCAGGCTGCCTAATAACGCCTTAAAATATGCAGCAGCCGGCTTTAATGCAGGTCCTCTCAAAGAAAAGGGTGGTGGAGGACGAGCCGTGCTGCAGAGCCATCCGCCGCCGCGCCGGGCACGCTCGCCGCTCGCTTCATTAGCATACTTGTTCATTTTGGCATCAGCCGGGGTATATGAGGCGGCACGCAACCAGTAAACCTATCGCGTGTTGCAGTGGAATAGCCAGTAATGGAGCTAATTGCCCTTTTGGAGCACCTCTCGTCCCAGAGGATCCTTCAAACCGCTCGCAAATCACAGCCGAAGCGCACCCACCGCTGAGCTGCGGCGCTGGGGTGGTTCGGTTCCAAAGGGAGCCCCTCCTGCCAGCCACGAAGGGGGCGAGGGCTCAGGGGCAGCGGCAAAACCTTCGTTGGAGCTGCCCAAAACTTGATTTCGCCTTCTGTGTTTGAGAGGAAGGGCGCTGAGCGGCTCCCAGCCTGATTCCCAGGGCAGGCTGGGCTGCCGAGCCCGCTGCTTTTCAACGGGCGACTTGCAAACTCAGGGGTATAAATATATAGAGAGAGAGGAACCAGGATATTCTCCCTATCTCTTCTCATATATATTTATTCATGTCTCATACACGTCCATCTACATTATATATATAAAAATATGCACATAGCCTGGCTCGGAGCCCCCTTTTATTGGGGCCATTCAATGCCACATACGTGAGCAGAGCGGGAGGGAAAGTCCACAGTGGAAATTTCTGTGGGTAACGACATGGGAGAACATCCCCCCGCTTGGAAAGCGGCCCCTGCACAGCACCCAAGGGTGCAGGTTCAGCAGGGTGCCCACTCATTGCGAGCATTTTGGTATTTCAGGGTATTTTTGGTATTTCGGAGCCGGCTTTAGGGTTCTTGCCCTTTCTCAAGGGTCCCCCCTGCAGAGCTGCACGCAGGCTCTCGCAGCCCCTCGAGCTGGATCTGGAGTTTCTCAGGTGCTGCCAGGTTTCCAACAATTTCTTTTATTTCTTTTATTTTTTCTGAGCCCCGTCCTTGCTGTTTGCTCCAAGATTACGAGGCGGTTTCCACTTTCTTGAAGCTGGGGGGGGGGGTGGTTCATGAGGAGGGAGGGTTTCCCCTTTCTTGGGAACATGATCGGGGCTGCAAAAATACCCACAAAGGAGCGTGGCTGTGGGCTTGCAGGGAATGCTTTCTTCTCGTTTTGATTTAAGGGGCTTTCACAGCCGCGGAGTTTCTGCTCCGAACAAAATAATCTCAGCCCCGTCCTCACCTAGAGCTCTCGCCCTATATCAAAAATGCAAACGGCGTGTGCTGCTAGCATGAGGCCATAAATCGAGCCGGGCTCTTTTATTAACTTGAAATTAGACTGATCTGAAAACTTGCTGGTGCTCTGGAGCTCAGGAGGGGCAGAAAGCTGCCCGGGGCTGCGTGCTCCTGCAGCAGCGGGCAGAGCTGCCCGTGTTGCCGCGTTGGCCGGCGAGTTTAACCTCGTGCCATCTTATCTCCAGGCCTGCTTTTCATCCCTGCTCCCTCGGAAAGCAAATGTGAAGCAGGGCTCTGGGTGTGGAGGTTTGGGACGGGTGAGGTGGTCGGGAAGTGAGAGAGAGGTCTCGGGGTGCAGTCCAAGCCTGCGCCCAGGATCGAATTCTTCCTGCCTCTTCCGTGGTCAAATACTTCCTTATTTTAGAAACAGTCTCTTGAAGACCAGACAGTTTGGTTTGGGGGTTTTGGTGGTGGTGTTCAGAGCCTCGCTTCCTACCTGCTTAATTTCTGAAGTTTAGGAGTGGGTCGTGGTGTTGTGCGGACAGCTAACGCTCCCCAGGTTAATGCAGGTGGATGCAGCACGCAGCTCTGACGAAGGCCGTGCTTTCGTGCTAGCACAGATGCATTTAATCTCCAAAAAGGTGCACGAGTTTGCAGGATTTTCTGCAAACCTCTTGCATAAAATCCAGGGAAACCGTCACTTTAGGACAAAAAAAACACAAGTGGGGGGACTCAGCGAAGGCCTCTCCTCTCCTTCCCCAGCAAAAATGGTTCTGAGGAGCGTGCTTTGGGTCACAAGGGAAAAAAAGAGAGGTGTCTTTTCCCTCCTTACACCCCACACGGAGTCAGTAGCACCCAACGAGCTCGTGACCTCTTTTAATTTCAATCCCTAAACAGCAGCAAGGAGATGGGGGACACGATTTTTTCGGGAGCCTGCATCCCTGCCCGCTTCTCTGAGCCCAGCAAGACCCGACCGAGCCCTGCAGAGGCGGCGGCCGGAGCTGGCTCTTGGCAAGAGGGGAGAAGAGGAAGGATTTCAGCCTCCGAGGATGCTCGCCGGGCCGGAGCCGGGCATTGTGCGGCGGCCGCTCCGCCCCTCTGCGGCTGACTGCGGCTTTCCGCCGTGGCTGCGGCTCGCCGCGATGCCGAGCAGGGGACGCCGCGTCCTCGTGCGCTTTGCGAGCCCCCGAGCCTCGCTGGAGAGCAAGGGTGGGATAGGAAAGCTCGAAGCAGTAATAATATCTCGGGTTCTTTCCAGAGGTGCTTCACGTGAGATCAGAGAATGGCAGCAGAGCTGGTGGTAGGAGGGATTTCTAGGTAGGCTTTTTGTATTTTTTTATTTTTAGGGTTTTTTTTTTTTGGCCCCTCTCCTCCCCACGGTGGCTGCTGCTTTGCTCGAGAACCTTTATCTTAGAGACTCAGCTCTTCATCGAGGTGTGAAAGCTCACAATAAGTATAAATACATTTATTTCTAGCCACTCCTAATGCTGGAGGAAGCATTTATAAGGGGCTGCTGGGTTCGGGCAGCTGCCGCGGTGCGCTGCCACTGGGGGCTGCGGTGCTGCAGCCGCACAAAGGACTGGCGCACGCATGTCGGCGCGTTACAGGCAGGAAGAAAAAAGCACCTTTTGGGCTTTTTGGTGTGCCTAAACACGTGGCCTATCCGCAGAAGACCCCTTTGTGCACAGAAGGTGGCAAACGGGGATTTTGCTTCGGGAGATTCACTCCTTCCTCGGGTTAGCGGTGCTGGCCGGAGGGATTGAGGCTGAATAAGCCCGGGCTAAGGCAGGTCCTGAGAGCTTTGGCAGAAATAAAGAGGGCCGTGGAGCAGGAGAGGCTGGGCTGATGTTTGGTAACATCCCCGCCGTTCTTACAAGGTCCCCTGCAAATCTCCTGCGATGGTAAATCTCGGGAGGAGCGTGGCGTCGTGTTTATTTAACACCTGCTTAATGATGCAAGCTGAGAAACTGCACCGCCACTTCCCGAGCACTTGTACCAGCTGTTTAGCTCAAATAATTTTTTTATATGCCGGATTAAAACAATAAAAACATTAAAGTCCTAAAATTCCCCCTGAGAGTAAACATCTAGACAATAAAGAATCGTGTGTGTAGGGGATGGGGTGGGAGAGTTCTGCAGCAGTGCAAAACAAGCTATAAATTAATCTCAGCAGTAAAGGCTGCTAAATGGAACCATTTCATAAAATGAAGTTCTTGCAAAACGTTGGAGCAGTCTGTCTTTGGGGCAGTTAAACATTTTTGGCTTCTTAACTTCTTCAGGTTATTTATAAGCGGTGAATGTGTCTCGTGGCTGTGCCGGTCCCGCCTTTTAGGCAGAGAAGCGGGGTTTGAGAACGGGCGAGGGGCTCACGGTCGCAAGGGTAATTGTCAGGAATTCAAAGCATCACCTGTCGCTTTTGTCTGCTCGAACCTTCCTCATGTGGACTTCAGACAGGGCGATGAGCAGCTCAGTCTCAAAAAAAAAAACCCGTTTACAAGAACAAATACTCAAGGGACCGGATTTCAAGCAATCCAAGCCAGAGATAAAAACGTGGAGCGGCCCGTCCCACCACTGTCTTGCTCGTGGGTGTTTTTCTGGCTCTTTTCTTTGCTTTTTTGGTGCAAGGCTCCTGCTTTCCCCTCCGCTGCTGCCACCCCAGCCACCTGCAGAGTCGCCGTGCGATGTGTCACCGGGTCCTCGCAGTGCTGAGGGTGCAGCTGCGAGCTCTTCGCTGCACAGCGTCCCTGTCGGCATCTTAATTCTGGCTCTCGTGCAATCTGCTAATTCACCTGCTCGCTTGGGATTAACCCGAGCCTTTGTTTCTGTGGTTGGGGGAGAGATTTCCTGCACGCGCTTCAGGTATTAAAAGCAGTTTGTGATCGCTGTGTTAGCTAGTCTCCCTTTTGTGCGATGTTTGCCATAAACCTCAAACATCGGCGAGCTTTAGAAAAGAAAATTTCAATGCATTTCGCTCTGACTGCGTGCGAAATTTTATTAACGGCAGCCCGTAACGTGGGCGGAAGAATGGTTGGGACCCCGAGGATGCGAGCGAAGCGGTTCTGGTGACCTCAGCTGCGTATTTCTGCACCGCTGAATCATCGCCCAGGTGGCACCCGGCAGGGCTCAGCTCTGCTGCCGGGGCTGGGAGGAGGCCGTAGATCAAACGGCGCGGGGAAACGCGGCTTGCATTATGCTTGCCTCCATCCCTCCTGATTTTTCTTGCACTTAAGAGTTTCTCCACTTAATTTTTATTAAGGGCTGCAGGTGGAAAGTAATGTTAAAAGGGTTTGCCATTAGCAAGGAGCAGCCAAGGAGGCAATTAGGAGCGAGCGAAAGCCCTGGGCCAGCGCGAATTGCAGCTGGGAAGCCTGCTGCAGACACAGAGGGGCTTTTGCTGGGGATTTGGTCAGGTCACCAAGTCCACCGGCAAGCACGGAGAGCTGGGAGCGTGCTAATGCGCTCCTCAGACGTAATCCTGGTGTGTAGGCAGCTGAAACCTCCCCGTCGTGAGCTCCGGTGGTGGCAGGCGGTGGAGAAGAACGTGAGCAGAGCGAGGAGATTTGCTTCCCCGTGAGCCTGCCCTGACTTGCCGGGGAAAGCTTGGCACCTTGTGCAAGCAGGCACGGTTGCATAATGGTTGCAGCTGATTTGGGGAAAGGATCCAGCTCCTTGGCGCAGGTGATCTCTGGGTGCGGGATGGAGTGGCGCAAAGAGCTGGAGTTCGACCCCTGTGCAATAGGCTGCCCCGAGAAACCATAAATCTCGGGAGAGAAGAGGGTCACTGAGAACCTCATCAGGGTGGGAGCAGCAGCGCCGCGTTAATATGCCCATAAATCTACCTGTTACGAGAAAACAGGTGGCTCTTCCGAGAGGCAAAAGGAGGCAAACGCCTGGATCTTTTTTTCTGCCGTTGGCCTTCCTCCTTTTAGGAGCGAAATTACTGCCGCACCTCGTCGCCTCTCGTGGGCAATCGTGGCCCTTACAAAATGACGGGCTTGGGGTTTTGTCCGTTTCTGGGAACGCAGCAGGAGCTGGGAGGGGGGTTGCCAAAAGCTCCGAGAGGAAGGTGCGAGGGATGCGCCGAGAAAGGCTGCGTTCTCGTGCGCCGTGGTGCTGAGATCGGTGTCAGGAAGCTTTTTTGTACCGTGGGGTGGGTTGGCTGCAGGGGAAATCCCGCCCGAGAGTGGGATCCGGGAGCTGGGGTAGTGTGGGGTGCTCAGAAGGGGCGCGGAGCATCTGCAGCCGGGAGAGAGTCACTGCAGGGCTCCGAGGAACCCCTCGGTCCCATCCCAAATCTCGCACTGGGGCACCTGTGGATGTCACGGGTGGCTGACGTGGTCTTCTGAGCTTCCACGGAGCTCGTGCACCTCTCAGGAGGCACAAAGGGGCCAGACCCTGCGTTAAAATACCCCAGTTGCTTCTCAGGGTGGCCGGGGATCCACAGAACTGAATTTGGCTCCTGCTTTTTGTTCCTCTCTGCTCGAGGCTTCATTAAGCTGTGCTCACGCTCCTCTGGTTGTGTGGATCCGCTCCTCCTCGTAGCTTCTTCCTCCTAGCTAGGAAATGCTAATATTAACGGGGAAATAGGCTAATGTGCTAATATTAAAGGGGAAAAAAAGCAACGAGCCTCTGTATCCATTTAGCGTGATGCCCTCTCCAAAGCGGTGCTGTTAGAGGTTCCCCGTGAGAAGTCCTAGCTCAGGTCCACAAAAAAAAAACAACCCACCACCCTGTTTTTGTGCCCTAAAAGCCTAAGGAGAGGCTCGCACAGCATGAATGGGTGGGCGCCCACCCAGTACTGCGAATGAATTGAAGGAAACCAACCTTCCAGCGCGTTAAAACCCTGAATGGGGACCACAGCATCCTTCTTCTAATTGTGGTGGTGCTCAAAGGTCAAGGCTGAGTCACGGCGACTCCTTCAAGCTGCGGCGCACGGGCACAATGAGCGCTTTTTTTCCACTGGAGCTAACTCTTTGTTTTTAGGATCGGCTTTCTTGTAGCACCAGGACAATAGTGCGGCGGAGGGGATCGGCGCTAGCGAGGCGTCTTCCGAGGGGACGACAGCCGAACCTCTCCGATGAGCCTCAGCCCAGCTGGCTCCCTCCCAACAATTCCGAATTTGCTTCCCAAATTAACGTCAGGGGATTGGATTGGAGTTGCAGCACCGGCTGTCCGGAGCGGTAAATGGGGTTTTCCATCCATGGGAGCCCGCTGTTCGAGGCCCGCTCCTCCGGCACGGCTTGCCCTTGTGCTCCTCCAAGGGTAAGTCCAGGGAGGGCGACGGCGCCGTGCAGGGGCACGCAGCTCCCCGCAGCGGTGCCCGGGCTGCTCCTCGCTCCCACCCGCGTGCCTCAGGTGTCTCGGCGAGATGCTCGTCCCGGTTTCGGCTCAATCCTGCTGGCTCGTTTCCCTCTGAGCACATTTTTGGGTTCCCTCTAGCCACATTTTTGAGCTCCCCTCCCGGCACCGACAGCGCCGCCGTTGGGGGCGAGCGGCGCAGGGTCCCCGCCAGGTGCAGCGACGTGCGGGCTGCGCGGGGCTCCCCGTTGTCACCCGGGGGCTCAGGGGCTCGATTTCCAACAAGGCCGAGCTCTCAGCTGAAATGTACGGCTTGGCAGCGAGCGGGGAAGCCGGAGCGACTCGTACCACAGAGCTGCATGTGCTGCGGCACCTGCTGCCAAAACCTCTCCGAGCCCCTGCCTCATTGACAGCCTTGGCCCCTGTCCAGAGCCTGTTTAAGAGCCCCGTGCAGCCTCCCAAAGCACAAATCCTCAGCCCTGTAGACAAATTAATCGACTCCAGTTCGGATTTAATTATTTTTTGCGCATGCATTCTCGTTTCTCGGGGTATGCGGAGAAGGAGTTTCCTGTTATTCTTTTCTTTTCACTCTATAAATTATCTCTTGCCTGCGTGCGTCGTGCGGGGCTTGCTGCTGATGCTGTTTGTTTGCTGAGAACGAGTCTTTGCTCCCAAATTATTCATTCAGGAGCTGGGGAGCGTTCGAGGCAGGAAGGGTGACTCACTTGGTAAACAGCAGAGGCTTGCAGGGGAAGGCAGGAGCCCAGATTGGGTTTCTGTGGTAGATCTGAAGGCTTGGGAAGGGACGGGGGGGGATTTTTTTTTTCCCTTTTTCACCCTTTCTTCCCCTTTCTTCTCTGCCACCAGCACCGGGGGTTCGTGATTCTGCCTCTGGATTGCGGGAGGGCAAAGCCCCACGAACTTCACCGTAGCACTTTTCCCCCCTCAATGCCCCCCAGCTTCCCAAACCGCTCAGCCCGGCGGTCGGGCAGGGCAGGAATTCTGCGTGGCCGAATGCCCGCGCTCCTTGCCCCTTTTCCTTGGTCCATGGCCCCCGGCTCTTGCGACAGCAAGAAACGCCGAGCTCCTAATGAATCCCCGCCTGAAATACGGCCGGGGGAGCGCAGCCGTAATTGCCTTTGTTAATATTTTTTTTTTTCTGCAGTGCTTCTCGCACGGCTCCTGGTGCTTGCGTGCGCGCTCGGCTTCCTCTCCTAACGCCCTCGTGAAGTATGGTGCCTTTTTTCCCTTTTTATTTGCTCTGTCTGGTAGGTAGGGGGAGAATTGATGGCTTGCCCAAGGTCACACTGAAAACCTGTGGTGCTGCTGGGATTCGAGCCGGGGACGTAAGAATGATTCACGTCCACGCTGGAGCTATCTGGGGGATCCCATGGGGCAGGCACACATCCGTAGGCACAGGCTGCGGAGCCGCTGACGCTCTGCAACTCCACCCCTTCGCTCACCTCCCTTAATTACCGCTGGGCCTCTCCTCTTAAGTTATGTGGCAGCGGTAATTAATACGTGGGTTTTAATAACCTTCACTCGCGGCGAAACGAGGCTAAAAACGCTCCACCGTGTGGAAGGAAACAATCGGTGCATCGCCGCAGGCTTTGTGCCGATGGCTCCGGCCCCTGCCAGCACCACGCGAGCGGAGCAGAAGGGTGGTGGTGTTTGAGAAAACGCCGCCTGCTCCCACGTAGCCCGGACCCGTCGGAGATTTAGGAGCCCGACCTGCCTGGGGTTCGCGTGCCGGGGTTTGGGCTGCGATCCCAGGGGGAGCTGAGCACCGGGGGCTGCTCGTCTGCGCGGCTGAGTGTGCTTTGGGCGAAGCAACCCGGCTGCTCCTCTGCCTTTTTCCACATAGACCCCTTTTGAAAAAGGGGAAGAGGTTGGTTCTAGGTCCTTCAGGGCCCTATAAAGAAATCCTTTGGGTTTTCTTTGGCTTGGGTTCGACAGCGAAAGCTCCCGGTGTCCGAGCCGGGACGTTTATCCCAGTTATCCCACTGGGATCGATGCCATCCCAGCAGGTAGCTCCTGGCCGTTCAGAAGGGCTGAGGTTGGTTTTGTCTGCACCCAGACGTGCTGATGCTGAGCTCCAGCGTGCTGGAGGTGAAGGAGATGCTGTGTCTGCCACAGGAGACTTGATTTAAAAAAAAAAAAAAAAAAAAAGAAAGTTGAATGCGGAGTTTATTAAAGAATTTGCCCCGTATGTCCTTGGCCGAATGCTTCCCTCCTCGCCGCTACGTGGTGTGCTGTAGGCCAGATGGTTGCTGCCTTCCCCCCTGCTGAAACACCTGCATTTCAGCGGAGGGGCATGTGTATGAGAAGCCCTCTGGGATAAGCGAAGCTATAGAAATGTAAATTAAATTATTTACCTACTCCCAGTTAAATGCTCTGCCCTTCTGGCCAAGGAGGAATGCGGATGGGACGGGCTCCAGAACCTGCTTAACTCTTTGTTTAAATCGCAGGGAACTTTGAGGAGCCACCTGAGCAGCGAATTGCTGGGGATTTGGTAGGAGCAGCATGCCGAACCCATAAAATCCCCTCCCTCCAGCCTGCTCCCTGCTGCGTGATAAAACAGCGGCTCGTCTCGGGGACACGGAAGCATCGTGTGTTGTCACCGTGACCTTGCCGTGCTGGGGGCCCTCTGCTCGCTGCAGGTGGGAGAAATGCACGAGGAGAGGCTGGGCACCGCCGCGTGCTCCCAGCTTCTCCTCCCCACGCAAGCATTTGCGGGGCGGACGAGCCGACGCAGAGGAGGTGCTGCTGCGCAGCTCCCATCTGTGATGACTGGCTGAAAAACAAAACAAGCCCCCCAAAAAGTAACTCTGAAATCACACGGTTCCCTCCAGAAGAAAAAGAAGGCATCTTTGTTGTGGCTTGCACAATGCTAATCCCAACGAAGCGTCTGTTAAAGGCTGTGCTGGCGGCTTGGACGGGGCTTCCTAACACCAGCACCCTGTGAGCAGGCTGGAGTTTCTGATTATTATTCTTTTTTTTTTTTTTTAAACAAGGAAAGGAACGTGAATTAATCACGGGGCAGAATGTAAGCAGATTTTTAAAGCAAAAGGCATAGCCACATGGGTCCCTGGAGTTGCCGGAGCCAAAAATAACATTGCAAGGGTTTAATCTCGATGCAGTTTTAGTGGGGGGGAGGGGGAACAGCAGGGGGATCTTGCCCCAAATGCGTCCAAGCCTGCTCCTTTCCGAGGTGATTGAGCTGGCGGTGGCCTTTTTGATTTTCACAGAACTTGAGTCAACAGAAATAACCTTTTCCTGCTGCCCCTGCCTTTTGGGAAGGGCACCAAAAGGGGTGCTTAAAGCCTGGACGTTTTGAAGTCGGGCATCCTGCTGCAATGCCAGAAACGGCAGCGCTGGGGGAGAGACAAGGGGCTGAGCTGACATCCCCCGGCCCGTGGGGCCGTGGAGATGAGCCCTTGCCCCCCTTTTAGGCTTTCCTTCCTCTCCTGCACGCACCAGGGTGCCGTGACCTTGGCTGGGGGGCCCCAAGCACAGAGCCTGGGCCGTGGCCGAGCAGCGGGGCGCCGCGAAGGATCCGCTCCCCTCCTGCCGAAAGGCTTTGTGTTGGGCAGGGCTCCCTCTGGATACAGGGACGTGCCGCGTGCGACCTCGGGTTTTGTTCTCCATCGCTCGTAAACCTTCGCTCTTCTTTTCATTTGGCCTCGGTTGGCGGAGGTGCTGTCTCTTCCCTCCTCTAGCGGAAGGATGCCGCCACTGAAGGCAGCTCTCCAGGCGCGCTCAGCAGCCGAAGGTGCCGACAGAGCTCCCTTGGCTGCCTTTGGGACCGTCGGCACCAGCTTTTCCCATGGGAGCAGGCGGGCTCCGAGCCCTTCTGGGGGAAAACCCTCCCCTGGTGGTATGAGCAAAGGGAAAATGGGGCCGAAATCTCAGCATGCCATCCCTCCGAAGTGTAAAAACAGCCAGCGTGGCCGCGCTCTTGCTGCATTCTTTTGAACCAACAAGTCTTCGCCGTGTTACCGCCGCTGTCTCGTGCCACCTCCTCTCCTCTGGAAACGGGCCCAGCTGGGGATTCACGGGGCAGATAATTGTAATGGTCCCCCCGGCCTCTAAAACCCATGAATCACTCGGGTAGCCGGGCACTTTACGCGCATTAGCGAATTAATCCTTCCAGCCTCTGCGCGAGGGAGGGGGGGAATTAGCGTGGTCATTGCTCAGCTGGGAAATGGGGGGGATGGAGCCCGGATCTCGCGTGGGAACCGAGGGGGGGGGTCGCATCACTCAGAGCCGGCACCGCTCACCTTTGGGCACCCGGCCCTCGGGGGCGCCCGTGACCCCGCATTAGTTACCTCCGCGGCTGGGCCGGGCGCACAGAGGATACCCAACCAGCCTGCCCCGCCGCCAGAAATCCATCCGAGCCCCGTCACGGCGAGCTGTGTGCGCGGCGCGAAGGGGAGGACGAGCTGCGCCCCACGCCAGGTGGGCTCCGGTGTCACCCGTGGGTACCCCTTGCCCCCTGAGGTGGTGCTTGGAGGGCAGCGCAGACCCCGAGACACCCCCCGGCCCCCTTGTCCTGGGATGCTCACACCACGATAACCGAGGTGGGCTTTGGGAGTGGCACCCGGGGTGGCTCCTCTGGAAGCCGGTGCCTTTTTGCACAGCTCAGCCAGCGCTGAGTTTCCCTCCAGCGCCGTGCCTGCAGGGCTCGTGCTGTCTCCTTTTGTCTCCCATCCTATCCAGGTGTCTCAGCCACGCTGCGGGCAGGATAACGCTGCTGCGCCAAGGGTCGGAGCAGCGTTTGGGCTTCCCCGTCTTAACAGCAGCTCTATTAATTCAGCCCCGTCAGGAGCCTGATGCTGGCCAGGTTTGGCTCCCCACCCCTTCCAGGTCCCACGGCTTGCGCTTTCTGCAAGGTAAAGCCTCCTTTTCCCAAGCGTGTGCCCGGGGAACGCTTTGTGCCGCCGCAGCCCGCACCCCGTCTATGTTAAAACTGAATTTCGGCCAGGTGGCAGGCTCAGCACCGCAGCCGCTGGTTGTGTTCTCTGAAAACGACTGTCGAGGTTAAAAAACAGGCACGCAGCTCGCGCGCCGTGGCTGCCGCCAGCGAGCACCTGGGCCGCTGGGCTCGGTGCGGTGAGTTCAGCACCCTCTAACCCTCCCTTTGCATGGGATTCATCCTGCGTGGGATGCATCCAGCTCTGATTTTGCCTCTGAAGGCAGAGCCCTGGCCCGGGGGAGCTCAGCTCTCAGGGGGCTTTCTGTGCCGGGCCAGAGCCCGTGCTGTGTCTCCAGCCTGTGTCAGGGGACAAACCGTGCTCCGTTCGCCCGCGGTTTGAATGCGGTCAAAGGCTTTACGAATGCGAAAGGGAGGAGAAACGTTAAGCAACCCCTTGTTTTTCATGTCCTGCTTCTTAAATCGATGGAAAATGTTTCTGCCTGAAGATCCAGGCTTCAGCCTGCTGCGTTTATTCTCTGGCTCTTGTTCTAGCAGAGATGGCACGTCAGTCCAGCTGGAAGTATTGTGCCCTATTAAATAAAGATTTTTAAATGAGCACGCTTATTCATCGAGCTGTCACAGCCTGTTGAGTAAAGAATGCGACTGTCCAGCCTTAGTCTGCCTCAAATCTGTTTTCTCCAAAAAGCTGGGACTGTCTCTTGGGTAAATAAACTCAGCCCCGTGTTTACCCAAACCCCAAATGCCATCGGCGTGCTCCAGCCCTCGCACCGAAGGCAGCGGCCGGAGCTCCCAGAGCCATCGCAGGGGGAGAGAAGAGCTGAAATGGGGGCTGTGTGCGGCGTTTAGATCAGATTTTACACTGCCGCCGCTCGCAGGGCCGCTGCTTTCGGGGCCGATGCACGCCGCGGAGGCGGCCGCGGCATCCTCAGCTCCGCGCGGCTGTCCCTCGCCCCAAAGAGTTTACAGCCTACATCTTCTTTTTAATTCAGACACCCGCAAACTAGTAGGCTGAAATAACACTGCTATATGTCAGCTGCTGATGGAAGGAGATTAAATATTAAAGCCGGTGCTGTGGCTTTAACTCATTCGCCCTTTTTTTTTTTTTTTTTTTTCCTATCCCCCCTCCTTCTTTCCCCCGCTCTCCCCCCTGCTTTCTTCTCTGTGTAAAATGACATGATTTAGAACTGAAGTGCCAGACTCAGCCTCTAGGTTTCGGCGTTTGGAAATGTATGTAGAAAGATATATTGTGTCTGTGAGCATTTCTGTGCAGAGAAAGAGAGAGCTCCGCAGCTAGTAAGACCACATAAAGATGTTAAATAGAGCTGTAACGCGCGCCGAAAGCAGCAAAAGTGCCCTAGAAAAAAAAAAATCCTGCACGGAGCAAAATGAAAGATTAAAATAAATTCAGCGGTACCAACGCTGCCAAGTCCGGGCTGAAACGTGCCCCTTGCTGGAGCCAGGGCTGCTGGGGAGGACGTGTGGGGGGGAAATGTGGCCCTCTTCACCCCTTCCTCGCCCTGAAAATCTCATTTCTTTACGTAGCACAAACCCAAATGGGAGAACTGGGCATTTTCTTCATTTTCCTTTTTTTTTTCCCCCGTGTCTGCGTGTTGAGCATTTGGAGCCGCTGCCGGCGTAGCGGCCGCCTGCCTGCTCAATATTCATCGGGAACCGGCTGCTCCTCCGTCCTCGCAAAAAAATCCTGATTTATTCTCCTGCGCTTACCGTAACCCACCCTTTTTCCTCCGATAACGGCTCGTCAGCGTGTCGAGCGGGGGCTGGCAGCCGGTGCTTTTGGGCCAAAAGTGTGACAAAGTGCCGGTGCCAGCCCTTCCTCCCCACGTCCCCCCTTCCGCCAGCGCTTTATGGCAAAAACGAGGCTGCAAATTTGGGCTCCCTTGGCGAAACGGCGGCGGCGGCGGCTTCAAAATCCCACCCCGGGGCTGCGCTTCGCTCGCTCCTCTCCTTTGTTCGGCCGCGCTTTGGCATCGCGGAGATTTGTGACGCCGTTTGGAAACGAGTCACATCGGGGCTGGAGCTGGGGCCGAGGTTTTGCTGAAGCTTCTGGGAGCGTGGAGAAAAGAAACCGGGCAGAAGCGTGTGTGGGTCTTTAGCAAAACTGTTGGGAAGTGGGATTTAAGGTTTAGCTGCGGGGAGCAGCGACCAGGAAAGCCTCTGCGTGCGCACCCGGGGTTAAGCAGGCAAAAACCTCTTTGTTGAGCTGCCTGCAAGGGTGTAAAAGCTCTGACCTCTTTTAATTCAAGCCCCGGTTACGAGTCACCGTCAAAAGCCTTATGGACCTGTCTGCTGTAACATATTTTAAGGCTGCTTTGCAGAAGGTGCCTGGTGCTGTACCCAAGGGGAAGACGGATGGGATGCGCGCGGAGGCGCCTGATGTCTCGGCAGGGCCGCCCCTCGCCTCTGCTGGCACCCGGGTGGCAGCTCCCAGCTCGGGAAAGGCGGCTTTGCCCGAGCAAAAAATCGAGTCCTAAATAAGCATCAGGAGGAGAGGGTGAACCAGGGTGTCACGCTCGAGCTAATTCACCCAAACAGGTGGCTTTGGGGTGGTGTGAGGAAAAAAAAGGAGGGGGGAAAGGGCGGAAATTCTTTGCCGCGGCAGCAGCTCTTTCTAGAAATGAGAAAAAAAAAAAAATACGGCCAGCCCGCTGCTGCACGGCTGCTGGCTGCGTAAAAATCCTGCAGCATGGCCCGTGCGGTGCCCTCCGCCTCGCGCTTTGTCGCAGTCTGTTAGGAGAGGCGCAATCCATCCTCGGCTCTTGATTATTATTTGCTTTAACTCTGTCCTTGCCTCTCTCCCCTGCTCCCTCCGCCTCGCGCGGCGCAGAGCAGCCCCGCGCCGGGCGACGCTGATGGCAGCGAGCCCTTTTGTCTGCCTTTCCAGCGGCCGCGCCCGGCCCTGCGGGGTTCCCGAAAGCACGGCCCAAAAGCGGGGTTTTTCGGCCCAGGATCCTGCCGCAGGTGGAATTTCAGGCGGTGTTTTTATGGCATGCCAAGGGCGGCCCCCCCTCGGCACGGCACCACCACCAAGAGCCACGTCCGTCCCGTGCCGTAAAGCCCCGGGGCTGAACGGCCGCCCTGGTGCCAGCTCTGCCAAAATAAAAAAAAAAAGCTGATTGACCCCTAATTCCCCTAATTCATCCCTCCATCAGCCAGCAATCGAGCGGCACGTTTCGCCAAGCGGCGCGGCGGCGGCGGCGACCGTTTGCATTTCCGAGCTCAGCTGCAGCCACTGGCGCAGCCCCGCCGCTTAAAAAAAAAAAAAAAAAAAAAAAGGATTATTCAAAATATTTGTCCCCCGTCCGCCAGAAGGCCGCCTAATGGCTTTTCGGTTTGGAGCGCTGTGTTCACACCCCGCTTCTCCAACAATCTGTCCCGCTCTGGTTTTGCTTAACGCTCGGCAGCGATTGTGTTACAGTCGCTCTCCGGGCGGCTCTCTCTCCACCCCCCCCCGAGCCTGCTGCAGGATGTACCGTAAAACCCAAAATGCATTTATTCACCATTTTCTAAATTGTTTCATTTCAGAGGTTTACAAACGAGGACCACCTGGCGGTTCATAAACACAAGCATGAGATGACATTGAAATTCGGCCCTGCTCGAACCGACTCAGTCATCATAGCAGGTATGCGGCGTTCAATCCAGGCCAACTCGGAAAATGGTGCACATTAATATAGCATGACTGCAAGATTAATACCGGGGACCAGATGCACTGAAAAACGTCCCTACCTCCCATAAAAAGCTCTTGTGATCTGCATTTAATCAGGAGGAAAGGAAAGCCAGAGGCTTCCAAGTTTCTTTTTTTTTTTTTTTCTTTATTTTATGGTAGGATCAGGTTTTGTGGGGGGTTTTTTGTTTGCCTTTTTTTTTTTTTTTGCCTTTTTTTTTTTTAAGCTCTCACCCTTTTTATTAAGCCTGGAAGATTTATGGACAAAAAGGTCTTTCACGTTTCTGCGTGTGCTTTGAGGATGATGAACCAAATCTGACAAACCCAGCTTCCTCCCCTCAGCCCAGGTGTCAATTTCCTTGAGCTTTTGGGCCAGCAGTTAATAAATTAAAACGCCGCCGAGTGCTCCGGCTACTGCCGAGAGCGCGTTTGCAGAGCCCGACTAAGGCGCTCTGGCAGCGCGCGGTCAATGCAGCCTTTATAAGACTGGGGGGGAGGAAAAAAAAAAAGTGTATTGTCTGGCAGCAGATCACTGCCACTTACAGATCCTCTCCTGCCTTGTCGGGCTCCTCTTTTGGGCTCAATAAATGGAGCAGGGTTTGTGTTCCCCCTGGTGAAAGGAGAAGTCGTTTCAAATGGGATCAGGCTAACGGGAGTTGATGATGAAAATTCTGGGGGGCACGGGCTTGAAGAGTCCGTAGGCTCCTGAAGATGAGTTCAGTTCGCCCCTTCAGTTCGCCCCCTGTCTCGGGAGGATGCCGGGGGGGGGGGGGGGTTCACTTCTGCTTGCTAAGCCCAGGTGGGAGCTGGCCAGGAGGTTGGGAGCAGAGAGGGATCACAGCCCCGTCTCCCCCTGAAGCCCACCATTAAAAGCCCTCAGCTTTGCTGCTCCCGAAGGTGTTTGCTTCTCCTGGGTGCAAACCCTTAAGGGTAAAACCCTGGGGTGGGGGGTGAAACTCTTCAGATTTAGCTCAAGGAACAGCGGCGAGGGCTGATGGAGCTCCCACCCCCCAGCAGAGCTTTTCTTGGCTGATGCTCAATGGGTTGCTCCAGGGTAAATCACAAAGACAAAAAAAAAATAAAAATATTTAGCTGTGGTCAGCACGAGCCCAGCCCATTTAACACAGGCATCCCTCCTGTTGTAAAGCCACCATTTTGTCTCTGGGTTTTCTCCTTCTCTGCCTCCCTCCTGCTTTGTGCTGAGCCCAGGGCAGCAGCCCACGCGTTAACGAGCAGGATTTCAGCAGGATTTCAGCGCCCCTTGAGCTGAAGGGAGCCGTAAAGGATCGTTCCCCGTCCGCCCGTTACAGCAGAGAGGCGGATTTAGGTGGGAACGTGCACTTCTGGGGTGCTGAGCTGCTGCAGTTCCCGGCGGTAGGAGTGGGACACGGGTAGGACGAGGGAGGTGACGCCGCTTCGCTCGGCGGCATCGTGGAAACTTCTCGGAAGGACATTGCTAAACGGGGAACGGTCCGAAAAGAGCCGTGAGAGCCCTAAAAGCCCTGGAAAAGCAGCCTCCCGCCGAGAGCTCCAGCTGACGAAGTTTCATAGCTTAATGAAGAGAGATCTGGGGGGAAGCGGAGTGCGCTCAGAGGAGGCCTGGGCTTTATTACCAAGCCGAGCAGGCAGGGGTTGAAGTCAGCCTGGGAACAAAACCCGCTTTGGCGAAGTGATCGCCAAAGGCTGCGGGGGGCTCCACCGCTGGCCGGTGTAAAAGCGAACGGGAGGTTTTCTGCGGCTCGAGCACGGCCGCTGCCCTCAGCCGGTGCCAAGCAGCCCACGTTTTAGGCGGGGAGGTCAGGGGGAGCCGTCCCGGGGATCCCCTTTGTGCTCACAAATGTGTGAAGTTTTCGGCCAGCCGGCTCCTGCCGTACCGGGGCTCCTGACCTCACGTCTCGGGGAAGCGCCGGGAGCCGGGAGCCTCCTGCCTGCTTTACGGCCTGGGCGATGGCCAGAGGGATCACGACTCGACGTGTTAATAGGGTGGAAAACGGGCCCCGTGGGAATTGCTTTGGGCAGCGGTGGTGATGATCAGCACTCCCACGTCCGTCCTGGGATGCGCCTTCGTGCTCCGCGATCGCGTCAGCCACGGGGCCGCTCCGTTTGGCCGCTTCTCTTCTGATCCCCCCGTGTTTTAAAGGTCTGCCCTATCAGGGAGACCAAACCCCGCTATTTCCCCTTCCTTGCGGTAGCATTTCAGCCGAGAACGGGCAAAACCCTGGGGCGGGAGGGACGGGACAGCACCCGGGCAGGAATCCCACCGAAATCGCTGCACGCCGCTTGCCACAGTGATTTATTTCCCAGCACCATTTACCAGCGAAACAAAATCAACGAGAAATTCTTTTCGTCTTCCCGAGTTGTCCCTTGCTTTGCAGACACGACACACACCTCAGCTGAAAAGCAGCCAGGCTTCTGCAAAGCAGAGGCCATGTATTTTAGGCATCCCCGGAGAGGATGAAGGGGGTTCAGGGGATTTTCTGGCCTCTCTCTGACCGCTGCTCCGTGTTGCCACCCGAACAGATCAGACCCCGACCCCGACTCGGTTCCTGAAGAACTGCGAAGAAGTGGGACTCTTCAATGAGCTGGCCAGCTCCTTTGAGCACGAGTTCAAGAAAGCCGCGGAGGATGACGAGAAAAAGGCAAGAGGCGAAGGCCGCCACCGCTGCCCTAAAACCGAGCCGTGCAGTATTTCGGGGCTGGGGGGATGGAGCTGGTCTGATGGAAGGCATATGGCGCAGCACGGTCTCGGATTTAATATGCTGGCTCACGCAGGACTTTATTTTTTTAACTCGGGTGACTTTGGCTGGCAGGCCTGCAATCCGAGGCCCGGTTAGAGCGGGTTTTAATGGTTTATTATTCCTTCGGCTTTTCACTTCCAAAAATGAAAAAGGGCAGTACCCCAAATACCTTGCATCTTGGGAAGGAGATGCAGGAAAAGGCCGGGACTGTGTAGTGCTCGGGGTCTGAGCCAAATTCCCTCGGGGATCGGGATCCTTGGTGCTGCTGCCTTTAAGGTGCAGCCGTGGCCCCCCGACTGCTCCTCCTGTGCTCCCTGCAAGGGCACGGAGCTCGCGGCGTCTGAACTGCAAACAGAGAGAGGGGCTCCGCGCAGGAGAGAGGCTTTTCCTAACAAAGAGCTCCCTCATATGCAAGCAGTATCGATTCAGGCTGCCCCTGCCAACCCCGGGTCTGAAGGACAACGGGATCTCGTCAGATAGCAGCTAATTAAGGACATTTCCCCCCCCGCCTCCTCTTCAGGATCGGAGGAGCAGCAGATGCGGACCGGGCTCTGGGGCTGGCACATACATTTACTAAATTGATGTATGGATGTACATACGCTCGCAGTCAGCGGCGCTGCTCGGAAATAAACTGCGGGAGCAGAGCCGCGTAAATCTTCGCCGAGATGGGGAACGGAGGAATTCAGAATTAAAACCGAAAACTGTCTTCCCCCCCCCCCTCCCCGCTCTCCTAATAACAGGGCTCTTTAAAGCAGAAATTGATCTCTCTCATTGGTATGCTGCAGGGCCTTGCCGGGGCATTTTACGCTCTGAATTCCCTGCCTTTTGTTCTCGGCAGCCCAGACCGGGAGCGCTGGGAGAAGGTAGCTTTTCGTTTGTGGTTTCACGTAGAAATGGCTGAGCAGCCCACAGTCTAGCCAGTCGTTTTATATGGAAGACCACCCATATCCTGTGCTCTGCTACCTAATAGCTGCAGCTAAGACCCTTTAGGCTCTTGGATGTTTTGCCTTCTTTTTTTTTTTTTGCTTTAGGATGACTGCAGTCAAAATATTTCCGCCAGCAGCCCGGCGAACGCGGCGGCTTGAAGCTCGGGGGTGGTTTCGGGCATAGGGAAAGCATTCTTATCCCTCCCCGAAAATCTCTGCACACGCGAGAGCCCTGGGCCCAGATGGCTTGTCACTCCCTGAGCCTGGCCAGAGCTGCCTGCTGCATTTCTGGGATGCTTTGAACATTTGGCCGCGTCCAGCCCAGTCGCTGCTGTTGTGTTTTGTCCTCCGGTTCCAAGGGTGGTCTCGACACCAGCACGTTAATTAAAAACATAGGCACAGCAGGGGCTTCCCTGGAGGCGCTTTAAGCGGCTTGAAACTTCCCTGCATGTTAATCCCTTCTCCTTTGTGCTTCCCAGTGCAGCATCTCTGCTTAAGAGGGCAGGTAACCGGGTACTGCGGGGACCCAGAGCAGAGCTCCTGCGTAAATCACTGCAAGCAGAGAGCAGCCGCCCGGATTTACCCCCTCGCTGCAATTTTCCCTCCTTCCACGAGACTTAAAATGCAGGGGAGGTTTAGGTTAGACGCTAGGACGAGCTGTCAGCAGTCGGGCAAGCGAAGCAAAGCGCCGGGAGGGATTGCAGCTCGGACAGACAGCCATCAGCACCGATGGAGGTGGAGTTTCTCCTGCCCCAGCCAGGGGGGTGATTTGTGAGCCCATCCTGCGGCTGTCGTCCCCACTCCATTGCTTCTTCCTCTGGCACGCCGTCTCCTCCCAGCTCTTCTCTTCCCCCCAGTCTGGGGAGGGAAGAGCTCGGTGTCACCTTGTTGTCACCCTGCCCTCGTCCCGTCCCCAGCAAGCCGTCGGCCGGTTAAAACGGGGCACGTGGCACTGCTGGAACCCAGGGGGGTGGCAGGCTGCCAGCTCCAGGCATATGGTTGGGTTTTATTTTAATGGGGCGCTCATAGATATTTAATAACTTGCATGGCTCTTTGTTTGCTTTTGATAATCAGGTAATAAAATAATTCAGGCTGATTTATACAATGCTTTACAGCTCTTCTGTGAATGAAAGTGCCTTCTGTAACTCACAGGCGTTTGGCTTTGTTACCTGTTCTCCTTAGCGGAGCCCTTTTAGGAAAAAAAAAAAAAAAAAGCAAAAAAAAAAGCCCGGTGGAAAGAATCGTGTCTGTGTTACTGAGAAACCACAAAATGGTGCCATCTGGGGCAGAGACCGTCTTGCCTAGGCCTCCGTCTCTGTTTGGACGGGGCCAGCGCAGCGCGGCACCGCTCCCTGCTCCGGTCTCCCAGATGCTCCTTCAGCACAAATAAATAATAATAATTTGGCCAGGGCTCAGAGCCGTAGCTCTTCCTCTGGGACCGGCCGAATGTTTCACAAACAATGTGAGCTAATTGTCCTTTCGATCCGGGGCTGCTTTTCCCGCAGAGTGCTGGAGCCCTGGACATGTCTCTGCCCTCAACCCCAGACATCAAAATAAAGGAGGAAGAGCCGGTGGAGGTGGACTCTTCCCCCCCAGACAGTCCTGCCTCTAACCCGCCGTCGCCACAGAGCAAGGAGAAGGTAAGTTTCCGAGAGTGTGCCCTGCGGAGGTGTCGTTCCCTCCTTCCCCGGAGGAACGTGAGCCATTTCTCCACTCCGTTTGGCTGTTATTTGGGCTTGTGAGGTTCTCGTCTCATTTGAGAAACAAAGAGAAAAGCTCCCCCCCTCCCTCCCCCCCCCCCCCCCCCCCCCCCCGCTCCTCAAATACACATTTCCTGCACTTAAATCTCCGTGTGGATTTGGCTAATGAAGAAAACCTTGCTGCGTACCCCGGGGTAACACTGGGAACGCTCTTCTGGCAGGGAGAAAGTGCTGCAGGAGCTCAGCATCTTCCCCGAGCCTGGCTCCCGGCGCCCAGAGGGGCTTTGGCTGGTGACTGGGAGCAGGAGATGAGCCCGGGTGACATGGTCTCCATCCAGATAACTTCCCACTGTAGGGACGTTAGCTGGGATGGGGCGGTGATTCAGAGAGGGGGATTATCTTGGAGAGGGGGATTATTTCCCAGCTGGGGCCGGGGCGGCAATTCGGAGAGGATTCGGGATTATTTCGGAGAGGGGGATTATTTCCCAGTGGCTGCTGCAGGCAGTAGGAGTCTGAATTTCCCTGCCCCATTCCCTGCACTGACACCAGCTCGGTGTGCCTTTGGGTACGTGGCTCCCCTCCGTGCCTCAGCTCCTGTGACATAGAATTCCCCTAATTGTCACTAAATGTCCTTAAAGCGATCGGAGGGCAGCTGGAAGGGACAGCCGGGCGATTATCAGCCTAAC
Organism: Cygnus atratus; assembly: GCF_013377495.2. Lineage (NCBI taxonomy): Eukaryota > Metazoa > Chordata > Aves > Anseriformes > Anatidae > Cygnus > Cygnus atratus. The sequence goes on along the minus strand of NC_066390.1, from coordinate 1,158,733 downwards.
AGGTAATGGCATGACTCCTTTTGTCCATCGGTCCTCTCTTTAGGAGATCGCCTCCAAGCCCGTCATCGTCTCTACGCCCACCCCAACCATCGTGCGCCCGGGCTCGCTGCCTCTGCACTTGGGCTACGACCCCCTGCACCCAACGCTGCCGTCCCCAACCTCTGTCATCACCCAGGCTCCCCCTTCCAACAGGCAGCTCGGGTAAGTACGGAGGAGGGAGACCTGCCCCGAGGTTTTCCTCCCGTACCGTCAAGCTTCCTGGGCAGTAATTAGGTCCCTAAATAAGTTCCTTGATTGCCAGCACAGCTGAGGTGCCACGATTCCCCCTGCTGCGGCTGCTTGGGCATAAGGGCCTCGTTGCGGCGCTGCCTGCACGAGCAGGATGGGGTGTAAGTGCAGAAAGCGGGAACTAATTGTCATAGCGGAACGAAATGAGGCAGAAGGCACCGCGGGGAGAAATGAAGCCCAGTCCCCAAACACGTTGACACGATGCTTGGTGTCTGTGATGGGAGCGTGGCCGGCCGGGGGACTCCCGGGTCGCTTCTCCAGCCTGGTGCGGAGCGGAGAGCTCGGCAAGGAAATCGTCTGCTCCTTTAACGGCTTTGGGATTTCCTCAGACAGCCGTGGCCGCTGAAGTGTAACCCCGTCTCCAACCTGCTGGCCTCCTTCGTGGTCAGCTTCTGCCTCGGGAGCTGTTTGTTTCGGCAGATGTAATGACCTGCTCCTCCTTGCCCCTGTAGCAATCGGGATCGGAGGCTCCAGAGCCCTCGGTGAGGCAGCTCCGGCCCCGCACATGAAAGGAAGGAGCCCGAAGGATGCAGGAAGCCCATCACAATGAGCCCTCAGGAGACGGCTCTTTAGCCCCACTTCTATTCTTTGGTGTCAGGATGCTGCTTTCTTGCCGTGCTCCTGGCCTCTTTCTAATTGCCCTTGGTGGAGGCTGGCTCCTTGCATTAACCAGGCCATTTTTTTTTTGGCTGTCACTTCATATTTTTGTGTGTGTTTTCGCTCTGACCCCGTGGCACCATCAATCCAGGCTTCCTGACGGAAAGTTTTAAATCCTGTCCTGAGGCATTAAGGGGTTAAGTGATTGTCCTGGGGTTCCGAAAGGGCCTTAAACCCCCCCGGAACCCAGCACGGGCAGAGGCTCGCGGGGCCGTTTGGCACCGAGCCCCCCCTCGCTTGGAGACACGAGAAGATCAGAACTGGGGGGAGCTGGACTTTTAATGGGATTTCGTGTGCCCTTTGCAGCTCGCGGGGCTAGATCCCTCCCGGAGCTGAAGCAGGCTCCATGGGGGGGTCAGGCTGAAGCTTTAACGAGGGTCCCTGCATTAGGGCCGTGGCAGACGTGGTGGGGTTGTCGGCGTGACAGAGATGGAGGGGAGGCTGTGACCTCCCCGTAACTCGCCTTGTTAGGCTGAGCTTTTCAGAGCAGCCTGGAGGATTTGGGATGCCCAATAGAAATGAATGAGAGCCGAGCGTTCGCGGTCCCAGGGCAGCCTTAAAAATTCCAGCCTGAGTTATTGGCGTGGCGAGCTCCCCACTCTGAGCCGCGCTCCCTGCGGCTTCCCACCCTGCTACGACTCCGTGCCAGCTTCCTCCGAGGTCGCAGGCAGCCCAGCCTCCTCTGCCCCCTTCCCTGGGCTCGGAGGAGGAGGCAGCAGCAGGGCTTTTTTTTTCTTCCCCTCTGCTCCCCCCCCTGCCAGGCTGCCAGCAGCTCTGCTCTCCTCCTGGCTCATCTCTGCCTCCACTCGGCTCCCTGCGGCGCCGTCGTGAAGCGAGGAGGAGCAGGAGAAGCAGCCCTTTCTGGCAGGGACCCTTTCCTTCCTCTCCCCGGCAGCCAGAGCAGAGCAGCTCTGATTTTTCCTCCCCTTTCCTAGGCAGGCTGGGTCTGGAGGGTCGCAGGCTGAGCCCGGCGGGGTTGGCAGCACTCTGAGATGGAGGCAGGGACACGGGCGCCTCTTTGTCAGCACGCGCACAACCGTCACCTCTCGCTGCAGAGCGATCTGCAAGGGAAAAAGTTCTGGGCATTTGTCATCTGTAACCACCAGCCCTGGCGGGGTCGCCCCCTCGCCAGCCTGCTGCGATGGGGCCCGTCCCCGTTTTTTCCCCAGAGCCATTTCTCAGGCAGACACGAACCAGCCCCGCGCCGGCTCCGTATCGAGGAGGTTTTCTCTGGAGCCGTAAGAGTCAGAAACATTAATGGGAAGCTCAGCCCTGCCGTGGGAGCCCAGCAGATGTGGCTCAGGGGCCGAGAAGCGAGCAGGAGGCAGGGGCTTCTGCCCAGCCCACCCCTCTGCCCGCTGGAGCACTTCGGGCTCCCCAGGGAGCGGCTGCAGCAGCTCTGGAGAGTTCCAGCCCCAGGCAGCAGCGGCTGGATGTGCTCTTCTCTGTATTCGGGTGGCCACCAAATCTCCGGGCTTTGGCAGCCGTGGAGTTTCGGTTGGCCAGCACGCACTCAGGGGTTGAGCAGGGCGCACGGTGCCACGGACCATCAGCATTGGTGCTGGGTCACGGTGCCATGACGCTGGCACGTGGTGGCTGCTGTGCACCTGTGTGCAGCAGGCTGGGTTCCCCTAACGTGTGCTCAGCCAGGTGTCGCACCCCCAGGTCAGAATGAGCCCCTCAGGAAGAGGAGAATCGGCCCAGAGTCGCTGACCAGAATTGGTGCTTCTGCCCCTGAGCTTGAGGGGCTGCTGGGGTAATGTAATAATGAAATATAACCTTGAAATAATCCACGAGAGCTTGAATTGTTTCTCCAGGTCGCCCACAGGTTCCCTTCCGCTTGTCGTGCAGCTTCCGAACGGGCAGACCATGCCTGTCCTCCCAGGCCCTCCTGTGCAGATGCCTTCTGTGATATCGGTAAGAGACGCTTCCAGCACAGCTCTGCGAGGCAGAGGAGGGGACAGAGTTTTTCCCCCTGCCAAATACGTACAGACAGATCCATTTTGCAAAAATGAAAATATTTCTCCCCCTCTGTGCAAGATAAGACTTGAAGAGGAGGAGTAGGAGGGGGGCCAGCTCTGGCAAGGTAGTAATAACGTGTCGATCACACTAGAGGGCAATAAGTCTGGAAAAAAACAAAGCCATGCCCAGACAGATGGCTCATGCCATTGATCCAGGGCTGGGAACTGTAGGATCCCTGATTAGCTGCCTCCATTTGGAACAGCGTGCCTCAATTGAAACCATTCGAGCTTGCAGGGAACATGTTGGTCTTTGCAGGCCAGGAAAGCCACCCTGGCCTCGCCACCGTGCTGAAGTGCTGTTGGAATATTAGCCTTGCGGGCTGTGCTTTTTGCATACAGAGAATTTTCTGTGGTCCAAAATTCACGAGCAGATTTGCCTGGTGGGTGGCTCGTAGGTCTGCGGAGCGTTTCAGCTCCCTTCCAGGCAGCTTGCGTGAATCCTGCCCGTCCTGCTGGGCACGTCTTTTGGCTTTGGAGTGAGTAATGGCCCAAACCCTCTGCCTCAGGTAACGGGAACGTTGACGTCAAAAGAGGCAGATGCACAGGCAGCTCGGCGTAGCTTGCGGGCACGGAAACATCTTCACACCTCCCTGCTCGCTGGGAACAAGGCTTGCATTTGTGGCACTTTGCAGCAGCGTACCTGAGCGGCTTGTGAGCGCAAGTGCAAACCCTGGTGGGGTTTTTTTAGCCTCTGTAGGAAGCTAACCCGGCTCAGGAAGAGAGGAGGCTTTTACCCCTGGTGTTGCTGCAGCTCTGCAGCAGAGCTGGGCAGAGAACCAGAGGGGTTCTCATTCCCTCCCTATCCGTCTGCACTTGTTTTCTGGTGAGGAAAAGCCTTCCAAGGAGAGAAAGGAGGGAGGCTTCAGGCCACCCTTCTTCCTGTCCCAAGTGCCGGGCTGGTGTGGCTGGGGAATTCTTCAGCAGCCGGCGTGGCCACCAAAGGGGTGGCTGCTGGCCTTCGGTGACAGCAGACGTAACTGATGGCAGCAGTTAAATGCTGAACGTGTGTCAAGCTTTATAAATGCGCCCGGTTGGGGAGTTATTACGGAGCCACCTCACGGAGCTCGCCACCGAAAGCAGCGCCGCAGCTTCTCACGTCTGCGTGTTGCTCCCTCCCCGACAGCTGGCTCGGCCCATGTCCATGGTGCCCAACATTCCTGGTATTCCTGGGCCTCCCATCAACAGCAGCGGGTCCATCTCGCCATCGGGCCTTCCTGTGCACTCGGAAGCCAAAATGGTAAGTGTCCAAACACACACCGGGGAGGGCGTCACGTCGACGTCCCTAAGTCTTCACCGGCTCCTCCAGAAAAAGGTGTCTGGAGGCTTTTTCCCTGCGGCTTTCCTGAAGAGCTGCTGCTTGTCTGAAACCCCGCGCAGCCGCGAGAGCGCTGCCTCGCACCGAGAGCAGGTGTTGTAAATGCCACCAGGAATATTGGACTAATCAGCGCTGCGGCTCTGGCAGGCAGAGCAGGCACACGCTATTGTCGAGACAAACCTCAGCCCCGTCCTAAACACGGCTGTTTTGTAAAGCTGGCACTTCCAGTTCCAAGGTGACAGATGGGCTGGAGGTGGGCTCGAAGGAGGCAGAGCCAAGAGGAGAGATGTTGTGCTTCAATCCAAGGATCCCGGTAATGGGGTTTTGTGTTGACTCCTTAAAATTAAAAAAAAAAAAAATCCACTGCTGGCTCTTTCACAGCTCGAACTAGGGAGGAAGCAAACCTAAATTTCAGAACAAAGAGCAATGAAACCCCACGGTTTTGGGTCTGAGACGGGGTGGAGGCATTTGCAGAGCTGCCTCTTCGGGCAGTGCTTGCTCACCGTTCCCGGTGCGCCCCGCGTTGTCGCTGCTCCCTCCCTGCCCTGGTTTGGGTGTCTGCAGGGTTCATGGGCAGAGCTATGAGTGGGGTGGGAAATCTCAAATGGTGTCTGAGGCCCGAAACGGAGCCGTCCTGCCCCCATGGCCTGCGTGTGGCTGCCTGGAGAAGGAGCGTGCAAGACACAGCTGTGATCGTGCCTGCATCCTTCTCCATCCCCTTCCTTCTTCACCCCTGGTGCCCGGAGGCAGCTGGGGCTCTGGAGCCCGTGGTCCTGCAGAGCCTGCCAGCTGCGGGTGGGCTGGTGCCAGCTGCAGGAGCAATTTTGGGATGCAGGCACCTGTCTGCTCGGGCCTGAGCCGGGCCCTGCTGCCTGTCTTTGGGGCTGGCTCTCATTTGGGATTTGGAGCGGGGTAAAGCCTTCACGGAACGCAGATCACCCCCGCTGATGTCCCGTTTTCTCCTTCACCAGAGGCTGAAGGCCAGCTTGACAGCGTCTTCCTCGCTCAACGGCAGCAACCTGGTGGTGGGCTCAGCCAGCACGATGGTGACCGCGCGCCCGGAGCAGAGTCAGATCCTTGTCCAGCACCCCGACGCCCCCTCCCCGGCTCAGCCACAGGTCTGCCGCTGCTCAGCCTGCGAGGCTGGGCTGGATGTGCTGGGGGGTTCTGGGCTTCAGGGAAAGAGGAGGAAAACCTTGCGGCTTCCTGGCTTGCAGAATGGGTTAAAAACCTTGTTTTTTGTCACTGCCGCTTCAACACTAATGCTCTCAAAGACCACCAGGCAGAAAACTTCAGCAACATGTTAATTTGCGTGACAAGGTCTGGAGTTTTGAAAGAATATTTTGCTCTTTTCTCCCTGCTCAATTACTAGGGTTAAATGCTCCCCTCTTAGGCAATCAACTGCACCGGCTCCTGCCAGCTCACCAAATGCCAGCCTTCCATCAGGATCGCCACCTGCTCTGTCAGTTAGATAGGCTTCCAAAAGTTTAATATCCATATGCTGCCTGACAGCGAGTACTGAAGTGTAACTGCACTCCCCGATGGTGGCAGTGTAATTACAGAGCCCTTGCAGAAGTGCCGCCGAGGCTGTGTCTGCAGGACCCTCTGCCCTCGCCGGCTTTTCCTTTGTTCTCCCGAAATAAAACAGGGAAATTGTGCGGCGTGACGAAATCTTTTCTACCACTTGCCTCCGAGAGCTTGTGGAGCTGAAGACGTTGAGGGAAAATTCAACCCAAATGAATTTTTAAAGCAAATTGCCCGCTCGAAACGAATCAGTCAGATACTGAGGCCGAACGGAGACCGCGAGCGGGGCCGTGCGTCAGAGCGGGGCCGCGCGCTCCCAGCCCTGCAGCTGGAAGTCGCCCTCCGCCGGCTGACGAGCAGGAGCTGGCTGTGCAGGAACCTCCCCAGTCACTGCAGCACGAAGTTCCTTTTTGAGTCTCTTAAGTGAAATGAAGAGGAAGGCTGTGCCTTTTGCTCTGCCCGTGGTCATTGACCGCATCAGCTCCTCGGCGTGGAGGGGAGGAAGCTTCTGCTCTCGGCTACGTGCCATCAGCTGGCCGGGCCCTCAACGTCTCCACGCAGGAGTTTGGGATTTAACTCATTGCCCTGACGTTCACACGTCCACTGGCTTTGGGATCTCAGGGAGCTCAGGTGGATTCACACCTTAAGCTTGCAGAGCAGTTCAGCTCCCCCCTTGCAGCCAGGGCTGCCCGTGGTCCCCCCGCAGCGTGCGAAAGCAAATCCCTTTTTGCTCCAGATGCAGGATCCGACCTCTTTACCAAACCTAGTGGAAAAAACCAGGTTACACCAGGCTGCGTTAGCCACCTGCCTGCCTCAGAGCTTCCTCTCAGCATCTCTCTCCCTTCGCCCCGTCTCCAGGTTTCCCCTGCCCAGCCCACGCCCAGCACCGGCGGGCGGCGGAGACGCACGGTCGACGAAGACCCCGACGAGCGCCGGCAGCGGTTCCTGGAGCGCAACCGTGCCGCCGCGTCCCGCTGCCGGCAGAAACGCAAGCTCTGGGTGTCTTCCTTGGAGAAGAAAGCCGAGGAGCTCACGACCCAGAACATCCAGCTGAGCGTGAGTATGTAACCGGGGAGGCTGAGCGCAGCCGCTCGCCAGCCCGGCAGTGCTGGGACGGTCGCTCCGGAGGGAACGTCTTCCCCGTGCTGCGGAGCCAACAGGCGTTTGCGTGCTGCTCTCTGGAGCAGGATTGCTGCCTCTGGGCCATTTCACTCCCACCAGCCAGGGAGGAGCCCTTCAGTGCTCTTCTTTCTCCCCCTGTCCCCCTTGCAAGGGCTCTGCCTCTTCGCCCCATCAAGGCGGCGCTGCAGCACGAGGAGCGGTGCCAGCCTCGGGAGCAGAGCTGGAGGCCTCAGGAAACAGCTGTATTTACAGAGCTGTATTTACAGATCTGAAGCCTCTCCTGTGCGAGGAAGAGCTCTCTGCTGGCACAGGGGCAGCAGAAGCAGCCCCAGTTCCCTTCCCCGCATGTCGGACCTGGTAGAAGGGCGAGGAGGGGGGCTTAGCAGCTGCAGCCGGACTGATTTTTAGGGAGAACTGGGGTTTTCTGGCTGCACCCCCCACCTGCCTAGCAGAAGTGCAGCAAATCTACAAACACAGGCAGCTGAACGTAATTTTGCTCCCCTTGCAATTAGCCCCCTTGTTAACGCACTCAGCATTGGCCAAGGATTGGTCTGCAAAAAATGGAACTCGTGTCCATTCGGGGCTTTTTCTTCCCCTGGTTGCTGGTGACTCATGCCGCGGGATTTTTTCAATAGCACTGATCATGGTATTTTTATTCTCTTCCCAAGATAATTATAGAAACTGTTTCCTTGGGCAACTTTGAAACACAATTGCCTGAGTTTCAGCTGTTTGTCTGAACATTTCAATAGGGGAATAATGTGCTACACAAAGCTTGTAGGGAAGCGGACCTGTTTTCATGGCACAAAGTCAATCTGAAAGGCTCGGAGACTCAGGAAAGGTTATCTTGGAGTTGCATAGAGAAGGCAGAGGACTATGGAGTGGGCTGGATAACAGTTAACTGCTCTCCTTGGCAGCAGGGAGGCTCCGGGGAAGGAGGATGGCTCTGTGGTTAGCATGCCCAGAGCACCAAGGCGCTGCTGCAGATAGCTGGGGCTCCGTGTGAGTTATTCCCTCTGTGCTGCCGTTCCTCACCTATAAAATAGGTCGTGTTAAAGCTGGAGGTCCGACCACCTTCACCTGTCGTATGAAACAGCTCAGGGGGGCGCTGAGGGCCTGGAGGAGCTCTGCTGTTCCCCAGAGCCTGGCATGGCCCCACGTGGTCGCAGCCTGTGCTGCTGCTGCTGTGCAGCTCCAGAGGGACAGAGGTGGCCCCAGGCTGATCAGCGTCCGCTCAGCTCCGGGCTCTGTTCAGCTCTCCCCCAGCGCCAGCAGCGTGCTGGCCTCGAGCTGTTGGCATTAGCAGGAGGACTTGGGCGAACGTGTGCCCAGGGTTAGGTGGTGAACATCCTGAGGGGCTTTCCTGCTGGTCAGCAGAAACTGCTAGCTGCTCTTGGGCATCTCAAAGCAGCTAACAAGCCGTAAGCTTGCATGGCACAGGAATTATCGTCCTGCTGTTGCTAGAGGCTGTTGTCAGGGCTATGAGTGATGCAGACGCCCCCGTGCTTGTGTTTCCATCTCAGAACGAAGTCACGCTACTGAGGAACGAAGTTGCTCAACTTAAGCAGCTCCTGCTGGCCCACAAGGACTGCCCCGTCACTGCACTACAGAAGAAAACACAGGGCTATCTCGGTAAGTAGTGACTTCTGCTGGTCCCTGCTGCCCCTGAAGTAGGTCGAACCAGCTGAAACCTGCGTAAGGCATTCAGGAAGGGAGCCTTTATCTCAGCCTCTGCTCCATCACCTCCCTGCTCCTGTGTCTTCTGCTCGGTACGGCCTCACGGCATCCGTACCGGGAAGGTTCCTGATGGGGAGGGAACTGCAAGTTATCATTTTAACCTGCTTTGTGAGATCTTGCAGCCAAGGGGTGAAAGCACTGGGGGAAGGAGGCAGCGCATCTCCCTCAGCGTCTCCATAGCGTGAAGCATTTGACAGAGATCCACGTCTCCGCTCCTCCCCGGAGCGCGGGCCAGCGTCTCTCACAGGCGGCGTGCCAGGCACTTGATATTCTCTTTGAAGTTACAAAGTCCTGCTGCTCTGCAAGCAAAACCAGAGTCAGGAAAGGCCAGACTCTATAAATGACATCATGGGGCTCTGTATCTCGTGCTCTGCAATTCACATCAAATTGGCTTTGGAAGTTAGAAGGCCTCTTTTTATCTTTTTTTTTTTCTTTCTTTCATTTTTTTTTATGCTGCCTATTTCATTATAATCAACCCCGGAGCTAAACATTGCGTCTGGCTTCTTCATGCCTCTTCTGTCATCTCTGCAATAACAGCTCCGCACTGTGGCGTTCGTGCAGAGCCTCTGGAAGATGCTGGAGTCCCCTGGCGTTGCCTGCATTAACGGGACGAGAGACAGGGATGGAGGGAGAGGAGAAAAGGAAGGGGAAAAACCCAAAAGCAAAGAATGCAGGCAGCCTCCTTCCTGCTTGCCTCCTGCTTTCCATCTCCTGGGTCTCTGCAGGGCTCTTCTCCTGTGCAGCGAGGCACAAATATGTGCTGCACGGGGCCTGGCATTGCCGCTTTATTTTCACTCATTACAGCGGCTCAGAGCTTGAGTGATGTGGTCGTGAAAGCCCTCGCTGTCCCCAGCCCTCTCAGACAGGTGTTTGCTCTGCGTATAATGCAGAGAGGCGACAGGATTTTTCCTGTTAACTTCCGAAGTTTACAGTTCCTATTATTATTCCTCACAGCCTGTCTGCTCCAATAATAGGAATTCATCACGCATCTGAATAATAAAAACAAAATTCACGCCGCCCTCCCCACGCCCCACCCCCCAACGGCTGCCTTTTTTATTATTGAGATTTGTGACTAAGCAGCCCCTTAAACAAAAATGCCAGATTCCCTCGATGGAATTACAGCTGCCTCATGTACAGTCGGGTTGTTTTATTCGTAATACCTTGTAAATCTCCTTTTGGGGATGCCAAACTATTATATTGCTCCGCTCGACCTTCTCTCTCACCGCCAAGCCAGTTTTCAGATCTGCTGTGCTAGCCGCGTCCTTCGGCGTGCCAGCAGAGGCCACGCCAAGGTTTCACGAGGGAAGGTAAAAGGGGAAAGGGGCGCGATATTCACGCACCTGGCAGAAAGCTGAGCCCTCAGCTACGTTTGCCTGTGCCCAATAAGGCTGCAAACCTCTCCTCTGATTTTCTGGTGTCCTGGGGTTTCGCCCTCTTGACGTGGAAGAAGTATCCCGGCTCCTGCCATTATTCTGCTCTGTTAAAGGAAGGTGACCGCATCTTACCCGTAATTCATCTCGCCAAGTGCACAGGAGGGAATTTCCTCCTGACATCTGCAGATAATGAGTGTATACCCCCAAAGAGGAGAGGTCTGATTGCTCTCGCCTTGGCATTTGATAGGTCACAAATTATCCTCCGCCGTAGGAGCCCTGCCTGGGCGCAGGGGGCTGGTGGTGGGAGAGGATCCAAAGTTTCGGAAAGCTCCGAAAGGGGCGCGGAGGAAGGTCTCTGCCTTTGTTTGCCTCCCGTCCCTCCGATCGTACCGCTGCAAGTCCCCGAAAGAAATGGAGCAAGCCAACAGTTTGTGACGGGCTCTAATTGATTTTAATGTTCTAGAGCACAATAACGAGCAGACCAGGTGATTTGTGTAAAAAAATGGGCAAAAACTGCTGGAGTGCCTTTGCTGAAGGGTTTCTGTTGCGCGCGGTCCTGAGCGCTCACCCAACAGATGGTGAGGACGCCGAAGGAACCGTTCAGTCTCTGGGCTAAATGGCCTTGAACCAAGTACCATGCCAGGAAACAAGATGTAGGAGAGTTCATTTGTTATAATGAGGAAACGGATTTATTACCAGGAAGGTTACGCTGGGTCTGCCATCCTCGGGGCGAAGCCGGCACTTTACGCCTTCCTGGCGTGAATATTGTGAGGTTTGGTGGTGTTCCTCCGAGGGACGGGGCCCGCCGGGTCGTTACGGCCCGACTAATCAGTTTTATTTCCAGCCCTCACTCACTTTTGCCAAACAGCTGCTCTGGCTCGTCCTCAAGGGGGGCCCGCTTTGGTGGGGGGAGCTGAGGTTCCTGGAGGGATCGGCCCCTCTATTCCTGGCTGCTTTGGCTAAAAAGGGGGAGTGTTAAGTAAAACCCGACCGATTTCTGCCCCCGCAGCAGCAGCAGCAGCCTCCCATCCCATCACCTCGCCCTTAATGCCGGGAGCAGCGTGCGGAGCCTCTCTCTAACCATTTTTTTTTTTCCTCCTTTTCCCCCTCCTCGAGCAGAAAGCCCGAAGGAGAGCTCGGAGCCCACCGGCTCCCCCGCTCCCGTCATCCAGCACAGCTCCGTCACCGCCTCCCCCAACGGGCTCAGCGTCCGCTCGGCGGCCGAAGCCGTCGCCACCTCGGTGCTCACGCAGATGGCGAGCCAAAGGACAGAACTGGCCGTGCCGCTGCAGCCGCACGTCATCATGGCCCCACAGTCGCAGTCTGCCGGCAGATGATGGCGCAGCCCCCGCGCGGGACACGGAGCGAAGCACAGCGCGGACTCTGGCCGTCCCCGAGTCCCCGAGCGGTGGGGACAGAGATGGATTTTTTTTTCTTCTTCTTCTTCTTTTTTTTTTTTTTTTTTAAAAAGTGAGTTAAGGGCAGCTATATGGCGCTTCTGACACTGCATAGCCTGTACAGATCCCGGCCCCGAACCGCTGCCGTGCGCGCCCACCCGTCCCTGCCGGACGGCTTCGCACCGAGCGTGTTCTCGAGCCTCCGTCACCGTGCGGAGCCACCCGGACACGCGGAGCCTCACTTTGAAAGCACCTCGGAAGGTTTGCTTTCAGGTATCAGTTCCATTAACACTAAACCTCCGTGCTCGGCAGATCCCCGTGGCGCTCTCACGTGTCCCAGTGCCCCCCCCTTCCCTCGCCCTCTGCTCTCAGCAAAGGAAAACGCAGCTCCTGGGAGGCTGTGACATTTAGTCGTGCTGTCAGTGTATTTTATTTTTAACAGCGTGCTGCTTCCAGGCATCTGCTCTCCCCCCACCACTCTAGCTACCTGAAACATTGCACCTTCGGACGAGGAAGCCTCCTTGAGCTCTGAGGTTAAAGGGATCGAGGTCGCTCTCCTCGCGGTAACTCGCAAGATGCCGGCGACGCTTTTGGAGCATGCTGACGTTACCGGAGCCGAACCGCTGCAAACCACCGGTCGCTCGTGCTGCCCCGGGAGGTGTCCCCATGCCTCTCCGGCAGCAGGGACAGGCACTGGCTGCTCTAGCAGCAGCAGGGCTGCTCTCGCTCTTCCTTACGGTAACGTGGCGCCGATCTGCGCCTGCGGGGACCTGCGGGGACCCGCGCAGCCAGGAGGTACACGAACGGAGGAGCTGTCCCAGCTCCAGTGATAATGTGAGTCCCAGAATTCGTCGCTGCTCTCAGCCCCACTGCACGCCTTAGAGAACAAATCCCTCCGGTTCCGAGGATTGTCTCCTTGACACGTAACCTTAAGAATGGTGGCCTTAAATCGTGGCTCGTTGCCTGTTCCGAGGGGAGGGAGCGCGCAGCAGTGTTTGTGTTTGCCTGGCCTTTACCTCTTCGTCACAATTATCTTCTGCTCTTGATGTTGGAGCATGAAATGCTTCCGAGCCAGAGCAAATGAAGGATTCGTAATGCTTCCAGGGCAGGCTAAAAGCCAGCCTCGACGTTGGGAGGCTCTGGGAAGCGCGTCCGCTTTCCACGCTGCATGCGTGTGTCTGTGTGCGCTTCCCAGGGCCCTCGCTGGCCCTTGGCAGGTGATGGTCGCAGGCTGGAGTTCGTCTCGTGGAAGCTGGAAGGGGCGCTGGGGGTGCTGGGGCTCTTCCAAGAAGCCTCCTCAAAGCTCGTCAGCTCTCGGTCTTCCTGGCCTCCCCCGGGGGGGGGGGGGGGGTCTCTCCCTGCCGGGCCCCTTCATCCCCCTCACCCGAGCTCCCGCCCGCCTCAGGTCGCACTCGCCACTTTTGAGCCAAGTTGGTTTGTCAAAGCGATTCGTTCCTTTGGCTTTCCTGGACTTGGAAGGTCCCCAGGGACAGCAAAACCCAAAGCAAAGCACCCGGCCCTGTTACGGCCGGGCACGTCGGGTGGTTTGGTTTGCCCGCTGATGGGCTCTGTCTTCTCCCCTCTCTTTCTCGGGTTCTTGTCGACCTCTCGCAGTGGTGCCAGCGCCGGTTCCTGGGTTCGGTTTCGTTTGACACCGCTGCTCTCACACCCTGCTTTGGCCTGCACGTCTCGTGCTTCGCTGGCCTCAACCACTGCCCTTCTGGTTCAGACCCTGCAGCAGCCCCCCAGCCCCCCTCTTGTTTCCCTAACGCTCTTTCTGCAGCGAATCTGCCCGCAGACGGATGTCGTGGCTCTCACTGCCCCAACAGGCCGTGTTTTTGCAGTGAGAGCGAGCTGTGAGCAGGGCCCGCGGCGTTTTCAGCAGGTCCTGCGTCCTCACGGCACCGCGGGAAGGGTTGGGGGCCAGGTGAAGCAGCCCCCGCGCCGCGCCCCGTCCTGCCAAAGCCTGCGCTGGGTTTGGCAGCGTTGACCAAAAGCGTCTCCCTTTGCCGAGGGGTAGCAGGAATGACAAAAATGTCTTGTAAAACATTTGCTTCATCGCCCAGCTGGGTCCCTGGCCCTCGGTGTGCAGCGCTTTGGAGCTGCTGACTGCAGCTCGCCAGCTCCTCCTAGGCTGCAGAGAGGGCTCAGCGCTGCCAGCGCCATCCAGGAACAGCATCTGTCGAAGGAAGAGCAGGGAAAGGAGGAATTGAGGCAAGGAGCAGCCAGGGGCTTCGCCACAGGCTGGCGGGGTTGGCAGGAGGGAGCACAAAGGGTGGTGCTGAGGGGCTGTGAACCCAGGGCAGCGCTGGCGTCGGGTGCAGCAGCGTTCCCCGACCCCCGAATTTTCCCTTTAGGGACTCGAAGTGACCCGGCTCGGACAAAAAGCACGTTGTGATGGGAGAGCTGAGATCTCGCAGCTCGCTTGAAACTTGCTCACGTCCCACAGGAGGGCTTTCCCCCTCCCTGTGACCGCCCCAACCCTTGAAATCCCGGCCTCGTGGCATTACCGGACACCCCCGGGTCTCTCGGACCTGGCAGGTGAGGCAGGGGCCCTGCAGATTTTTCTCCTTGTGCCTCCCCACTTTGCTGCTCAGCTCCAGCATCCCCCCACCCCAGCTCCCCTCCACGTGCAGTGCCTTGAACAGACCTGGAAAGCCATGAAAAAAAAAAAAGGTTGTAAAGCTCCAAACCTGGGCAGCAATAATCAGGGAACAAGTTTTTGATGATACCTTAACATTTCTATTGTTTTTTGTTTTTTTGTTTGTTTTTTTTTTAATTACCAGGGTTGCAGCCGTCCTGTGCCCCCTTCAGGTGCGGCACCCTGGTACTTGTACTGCTCCTGCAGAGCTCAGCCGTGCCCAGGGCAGGTCCCGAAGCAGGTTCCAGGTCCTGGTGTCACTTGTGACAGTGTCCCTGGCTGCAGGGAGGGACAGACAGGTGGGACAAAGCAGGAGTCCTCCCACCGCAGGCAAGCTGAGCTCCCGAGGAGGAAGGTAGCCAAAAAACCCGGCGTGATCTTTAGCTAAAGCATCTCCCCCGCCGGCCCCAAGCAGTGGGGCAAGGCTCCGGTGCCATCCTGCTGCGATGGGCGGACATCCCCAGCCATAAATGTCACTTTGGGGCACAGCAGAGAGGTTCGTCACTTACTAGGGCTGCAAAAGGTGCCTGGCAGAGCCATCCCCGAGCCAGGCTTCGAGCCCAGCAGAGCTGAATGTCACGAAGCTGGGCTGGCGGTCACGTTTCCAGCAGGAGGGCTAGGGTTGGTTGTGGGTTTTTTTTTTTTTTAAAGAGATGTGGGTTTGTTGTTGTTTTTTTTTAAGAGATGACCATTTCCAAGGTCTTTGGAGAAACGGGTACGCGGAGAACAAGTTTTCCTCCGTGCTTTTCCAGTACCTCCATGCTGATGTAGCAGCTGCGTGAGGACGCTTTGGGCTGCCTAATTAATTAATTAAAACCTGACTGCCAAAAAGCAGGGGTTTTTTTTATAACCCGGAGCCAGGCAGCCTGCCGAGCCGAACCGCTGCTGGGTTTTTGTTGCACCAACTCAGCCCCTTTGTAACTGCGTCGCTTGGAGGCGCTTTGTGCCCTGGGTTAGCGTGACGGTAGCTGTAGAGGATGTGCAGTGGTTTTGGGGGGAGCTCGGGGATTTTTCGGCTGGGAGGATGGACTTTGTGGCAAATCAGTGGCCTTTGGTGACCCTGGGTCCCCCCCCATGTAGACAGGCAAGGGAAGAGCTGGCGCCTGCTCGTCCTGGTTCAGCTCTTGCACAAAGACAGGCCGTTCAGGTGGGGTGAGAACCCGATTTCTGCCCCAGGGCAGGAGTTCTGGGTTTCACCTGGGGGCCTGCAGCTCCCCAAACACATGCACCTTCCTTCCTCCGCCAGCCCTCGGCCGCGGTGCCTTAAAAAAAAAAAAAAAAAAAAAAAAAAAAAAAGTTTGTGCCCCTTCAGTCTCACGCATTGCCCCCAAACCCAGCTTTGCAGCAGCGTTTTTGGGTTGCCCAGGATCTCCAGCCCTTACCTGGGGCCAAATTGACGGGAGAGCGGCGAAGCCCGACGGGGGTTCGGCTTGTGATGGAGCAGGGGGAGCCCCAGCAGAGGGGCAGAGCCGTGCGGGGGGAGCCAGCGGGGGTCAGGGCCTCCTTTTTCCTCCCAAATCACCCCGTGTCCTCCTCATCGGGCCCAGAGCCGAGGGCTCAGCCGGGAATTTGGTCGGGTTTGGCCCCATTTGTTTGCCCCCCCCCCCCCCCCCCCCCCCCCCCCTCAAGTTTCGTGCACACAGGGGCGATGGCGACACCGCTGCCCCCAGCCCCAGCACCGTGCCAGGAGGTGACAGCGGGACCCCGTCCCCAGCCCGAGCTGCTTCGTAGGGCGAGCTTTGACGATCAAGAACGGAAAAAGCCAAGAAAAAGGAAACACCCCCCTGCCCCCCCCCCCCCCCCCCCCCCAAAGAGCGTAACCCCGAGGGTGTAGTATCTATAAAGAAATGCATATCTATGAGTATATACAGACCTATATAGACATATAGCAACGTCCTGAACGGATGCGCAGCTCCTTATGCAACGAAATGGTTTTCTAGCTGTAACACCCCCCCCCCCCCCGGCAGCCCCCCCATGGACGCCCCTGCAGGGGCTCCTGTGAGCGGGTCCTCACAGCCCCCCCCACGGGGACCCAGGGAGCGGGGAGGGCGGGGGACACGGGACGGGGGGTGGGGGGGACACGTCCCCGCCCGCCCCGTTGGCCGCCTCGTACCAAACATGTAATGTGCCTTTTATTTATGCTGCAGATATAACATTAAAATATTACCGAGGAGATGGTGGCTGCCGGCCCGTGCTTCGCTGCGCTGGGGGCAACCGCGGTGTCACCCGCGGGGGGGGGGGGGGGGGGGGGCACGGGGGACACTTTTGGCCATCACCTGCAAGGGGAGGGGGGGACACTTGGGACTGGCACTTGGCTGTCACAGCTGCCTGGGGGGGAGGGGGGGGGGGGGGGACGGACACTCGGACACTGCTTGGATGTCACCTGAGTGCCACCATCGGGCCACCCCCTACGTGGGGACACCCCCCCCTCGCTGGTTTGGGGTCCAGCGGTGGCACCGTCCCGCCCCGGTGGCACTTTTTGGGTGACCTCGGGTGACCTCGGTGACAGCCCTCGGGTGGGCGCCACCTTCCCAGCCTGGGGCCACCCAGCTTTGGGGTGGGGGGGGGGGGGGGGTGAGCAACCGCCCTGCCCCTTCCTCCCCCCCGGGGTGAATTTTTGGGGTGAACTCAGCTGGATCGGGGCCGGAGGGGGAGCAGCGGAGCCGGGGCCGCCCCGTCGGGGCTGCAGGACCGCGGCGGGGCCACGGGATGGCGGCAGAGAGCGGCGGCGGGGGGGGGGGGCCGGGGTCGGGGTCGGGGGGGGCCCGGGAGGGGCCCGGGGCAGCTCCGGGACCGGGGGCGCGGCTGGGGCCGGGGGCCGAGGGCTCGGGGCCGCCCCCTCCCCTGTGTCCCCCCCCCCCTCAAAGCCCGTCCCGTCCCAGCCCGTCGCCGGCGGCGGCTGTCGCGGCTGGTGAATGGCTTTCATTAGCGGCGGGGCCGGGACTGATCCCCGCCATCCCCCGGTCCCCCGGGACCCCCCCGGGCCGTCCTCGGGCCCGGGCCCGGCTATAAGAGGCGGCGAGCGGGCGGCGGCGGGGGGGGGGGGACAGCGGCGATGGCAGCGCGGTTGGCGGCGGCTCTGCTGCTGCTGCTGCTGCTGGGGGGGGTCCTGCCCCCCGCCCGCTCCTGTCCCGGAGCCCCCGGTGCCGGTGCCGGTGCCGGTGCCAGCCCCGAGCCGCTCCCGGTGAGCCCCGGCCCCGCCGCCCTGGGGGCGCTGCTCCGCTCCCTGCAGCGCCCCGGCCGCAGCCCGGCCCCGCTCCTGCAGCCCCCGAGGTGAGCTGGGGGGGGGGGCCGGGGGGGCTCCGGGGCTGGGGGACACCGGGGGGACACCGGGGGGACGGGGAGGGCACCCGGGAGGTGGGGGCGGGGACAGGAGCAGGACGGGTGGCCCCGGTGGTGTCCGTCCGTCCGTCCGTGTGCCACATGTGTCTGTCCCCGTCGGTGGCCGTGTCCGTCTGTCCCCATCGGTGCCCACCTGTGTCTGTCCCCATTAAGGTCCCTCAGGCCGTTCCCATCCGTCCGTCTGTCCAGCCCTACGTCCGTCTGTCCCTGCCTGCCCTCCTGCCCTCATCCCTGGCACTGAGTCTGTCCCCTTCCGTCCGTCCATCCCCTTCCATCTATCCGTCCCCGTCCCCTTCCGTCTCTCCCCACCCTTGTCCGTCCCCGTCATCCCCTTCTGTCCGTCTGTCCGTCTCTGTCCCCATCCGTCTCCTTTTGTCCCTCCGTCCACAGCCGCTCTCCCGTCACCCTCTGTGCCCGTGCCCCCCTGTCCGTCTGTGTCCCTGTCTGCCCGTGTCCCTGTCTGTCTGCCCGTGTCCCTGTCCATCTGTCCGTGCTCCCGTCCGTCTGTCTGTGCTCCCGTCCGTCTGTCCGTGTCCCTGTCTGTCTGCCCATGTCCCTGTCAGTCTGCCCGTGCTCCCGTCCGTCTGTCTGTGTCCCTGTCCGTCTGTCCATGTCCCTGTCCGTCCGTCCACCCCCGGCGGGTGCCAGCGGCTGCTCCATCCCCCCGCCAGGTTTGCCCGGGGGCCGGGGGGCCCGGCCCGGCTCAGCCCCCGCAGCTGGGACCCTCCGACCGCCCCGTTCTGGACCATGGCGACCCCGCAGCGCTTCGGCCGCCGCCGCTGAGCATCCGCCCGTCCGTCCGTCCGCCCGTCCGTCCGTCCGTCCGTCTGTCCGTCCGTGGAGCTGCCCGTGGGGCTGTGTCAGCCCGCGGGCCCCTCAATAAACCGCTCAGCCCCCGACGCTCGCCCTGGTGTTGCCCCAGGCCCATTCTGCCCCAGACCCCCCCCTTACTGCCCCCCCCAGCCCCTCCATCCCGCGGCCCCCCCAAGAAGACACCGAGGCGGGGAGTTTACAAACCCCCCAGCTTTATTCCTGGGGGCTGGCTGGTGCCCAGGGACCCACCTCGCCCGCAGGGGGGCCAGGACGGGGGGGTCCCCCCGGCCCCGAGGTCCATCTGGGGTCCGTCTGGGGCCTGAGTGTCTGTCCGTGCGTCTGTCCGTGCGTCCGAGAGTCCGTCCGGGTGCCCACGGGGTGCGTCCGTGGGTCCGGGTGTGTGTCTGGGTGTCCATGGGTGGGTCTGGGCGCCCACCAGTGGCCGGGTGTACATCGGGGGGGGGTGTCCGGGCATCCGTCCCGGGGGTCCGCGCGCGTCGGTGGCTGCAGAGCTCCACCTGTAGGTCCCCGGCTCCGTCTGCGTCTCCCCGGCTCCCTCCAGGTGTCCGCAGGTGGCTCCGGGCGTCCGTGGGTCCGTCCGAGGGCGCGGAGGGATGGGGGGGGGGGGGGGGGGGCTCACTTGCCCCCCGCCATGATGCGGAGGTACTGCAGGGCGTTGCGGGCGGCCTGCGAGCGGGCGCCGTCGCGGGAGGGGGCGGCGCCGTGGCACACGGTGGCCGGCTGCGTCGACAGCTCCACCAGGCACTGGTGCAGCCCGCTGAGGCTCAACGCATCTGAAGTGAAGGGGGGGGGGGGGGGGGGGGAAGGGGACACACAGGGGACAGGGGACACCGTCACCCCCCGCCCGCGGCACCCCCGAACCGCCCCCGGCACCCCCAAAGCTTTGGCTGGGGCACCCGTGGGGTGGGCAGGAGGAGGGCGCCGCGGCGGCAGCGGGGGCTCACCGATGTCGAGGTAGCTGATGGCGAAGCTCTGCTCCTCGGAGAGCTCCTGGAGGAGGGCGCAGGCGCCCGCGCCCACGGGTGCCAGCGGGTGGCTCCGCAGCTGCAGGATCTTCTCGCCCGCCGAGTTGCGCAGCGAGTCCCAGGTGCAGCCGGGCGCGCGGCCCCGCAGCCCCTCCAGCCGGGGGCCCGCCTGCGGGGAACGGGGAGGCGGGGGGGGGGGCTCAGGGACTGCGGGGACCCCCGCAACGGGGCACTGGGGTGGGGGTGGGGGGACGTGGGGGGCTCGGGGACTGCCAGGACGCCCACACGGGGACACACGGACGTGGGTGTGGGGGGGGCTCCCCTTACGTGGGGACACCCTGGGGACACAGCTGCTCGGGCACCACCGGGACCCCGATGTGGGGACACCGTAGGGGCACCCCGGGGACCCCCGTATGGGGGCTTGCCAGGGACACGGGGGCTGCCGGGACTCCCAGGCAGGGTCCCCCTGGGGACATCGGGGCTTGGGGACTGTGGGACCCCCCCCCCCCCCCCCGATCCTGCAGACCTCCCCGGGGACCTCCCAGAGACCCCAAATCCAGAGGTGCATTGGGTTCCCCACCCCCGGGTCACCCTTGGTGGCCCCCCAGGCTACGGCCCCCAGCTTTAATTCTGGGGGGGGTCTCTGCGCCCTGGAACAGGGGGTACCAAGGTGCCCGTGTCTCCCCATTAACCCCTCGGGGTGTGCACGGCCCCCCCCCGTGACCCCATTAACCCCTCGGGGTGTCCCGGGGGGGGGCTCCGTGCCCCGTACCATGCAGAACTGATCCTCCTCCACCTCGGCCTCGCTGCCCTCCCGCGGCTCCATGGGGACGTTGTGGATCCGCACCAGCATCTTGGCGGCCGCGTTGCGCTTCGCCAGCTTCTTGGAGGTGCCGCTGCCTGCAGGGAGGGGACGGGGACGGGGACACCGTGAGCCCGGCCCCATGCGTGTCCTCCCCCCCGCCTCCCCCCGCCCCCCCGCGGCCCCCTCCCCGGCCCCGTACCGATCTCCACGAAGCGCTCGACGCGGCAGGTCATGGTGAACTCCTTGCGGTGCGCCGGCCCCGACTCCTGCGTCACCGTGTACTCGGGCAGGCGCCAGCCCTTCTGCACCACCAGCTCCTGGGGGGGGGGGGGAAGGAGATGGGGGGGGCACGGGGAAGGGGTTGGGGAGGGGCACGGGCACGGCCGCCCCCCAAAACAGGGAGAAACGGCCCCGAAAAAGGGGCTGCCGTCCCGAAAACGGGCAGGGACGTGGCCAAAATGGGGGCAGGCGGCGTGAAAACGGGCACGGGGGCCACCAGGAGAGGGACAGCGAGCCCCAGAAGGTCACACGCGCTCCGGAATGGGCACGGTCAGCCCCCAGAGTGCCCCCCCCCGCCCCCAAAGTGGCCCCAAACAGCGATGGGCGGCCCCAAAAGCTCCTCCACACCCCCAGGTGGACAGGGTTGCTCCCCAAAATGGGGATTACCCGTCCCAAAACGGGGATAACCGGTCCCAAATGGGGATAACTGGTCCCAGAATGGGGATAACTGGTCCCAAATGGGGATAACTGGTCCCAGAATGGGGATAACTGGTCCCAAATGGGGATAACTGGTCCCAGAATGGGGATAACTGGTCCCAGAATGGGGGTAACCGGTCCCAAATGGGGGTAACCGGTCCCAAATGGGGATAACTGGTCCCAGAATGGGGATAACTGGTCCCAAATGGGGATAACCAGTCCCAGAATGGGGGTAACCGGTCCCAAAATGGGAGTAACCGGTCCCAAATGGGGATAACTGGTCCCAAATGGGGATAACCAGTCCCAGAATGGGGGTAACTGGTCCCAGAATGGGGATAACCAGTCCCAAATGGGGATAACCAGTCCCAGAATGGGGGTAACCGGTCCCAAATGGGGATAACCGGTCCCAAAATGGGGATAACCAGTCCCAGAATGGGGGTAACTGGTCCCAGAATGGGGATAACCAGTCCCAAAATGAGGGTAACTGGTCCCAAATGGGGATAACCGGTCCCAAATGGGGACAACCAGTCCCCAAAATGGGGATAACCGGTCCTAAAACGGGGAAAACCAGTGCCAAAATGGGGGTAACT
The DNA here is from genome assembly GCF_013377495.2 of Cygnus atratus. NCBI lineage: Eukaryota > Metazoa > Chordata > Aves > Anseriformes > Anatidae > Cygnus > Cygnus atratus. The sequence continues at coordinate 1,137,429 of NC_066390.1, read as the reverse complement.
GGTCCCAAATGGGGATAACCGGTCCCAAATGGGGACAACCAGTCCCCAAAATGGGGATAACCGGTCCTAAAACGGGGAAAGCCAGTGCCAAAATGGGGGTAACTGGTCCCAAATGGGGGTAACCGGTCCCAAAATGGCGGCAGCCAACCCCTAATGGGCCAAATCCCATCCCAAAATGAGCCCCCCCAACCCCCCCAAATATCCATGGTCATGTCCAAACTAGGACTGCCCCCCCCCATAACGGGGACACCCGGCCCCGAAAGGAGCCCCACCCCCACCCTGAAACGGCCCCCAGCAGGGCTGGCTGCCCCCAAAACAGCCCCCCCGGCCCCAAAATGCCCCACCCCCCACCCCCCCCGGCGGCACCCACCTGCAGAGCCCCCACGGGGTTACACTCCGACTGCGGGGGGGGCACGGGCGCCTTCGCCTCCAGGGGGGTGCCCCTGCGTGGGGCAGAGGGGCACGGCGTGAGGGGGGCAGCCCTGACCCCCCCTCACCCCCCCCCCCCCCCCCAAAACCAGAACCCCCAGTTTGGGGGGGCCGGGGAGGGGGCTGGGGGTGCCGGGAGCTGGGGGGGGGGGGGGGCGGGGGCTCTGGGTGCCCCCCGTCCCCTCACCTGGGCGAAGGGGGGGGGGGCACGGCGGGGGCCGGGGGGGCGGCCGCAGGGCCGGGCTCCACGGGGGGCTCTGGGGGGAAAGGAGAGCTTGGGAACAGAAGGCGACACGTTAACGGCCGAGCCGGCCCCCCCCAAAACCCCCCTCCCCTCTGCCCGACCCCCCCCCCCCCCCTCCCCGGGGTACCCCAAATCCTGACGGGCACCCCCAGTTCCCCCGGGGCCCCTCCCGGTGTCCTCCAACACCCCCCCCCCCCCCCCCCAGAGCACCCCCAGTTCTCTCGGCTCCCCCAAGACCTCCCGAATTCTGCCCAGGCGCCCCCAGCCCCGCTGCGGGCACCCCCAAACCCCCCCCAGGCACCCCCAAACTCTCCCAGGGACCCCCAAAACCATCCAGGGACCCTCACGACCCCCCCCCAGGCACCCCCAACCCCCCCCGGGCTCCCCCCCCCAGCCAGGTACCCCAATTCCCTTGGGATCCCCAAGCCCCCCACACCCCAGGTAACCCCAAAGTCCCTTCAGGTGCCCCCAATCCCCCCCACCGCAGAAACCGCCCCCCCCCCCAAACCCCCAGCCCCTTCCCGGACACCCCAAATCCCCTCCCCATTTGCCCAGCACCCCCAAACCCCCCCCAAAACCCCCCCAGCCCCTTCCCGGACACCCCCAAATCCCCTCCCCATTTGCTCAGCACCCCCTGGGCACCTCCAGACCCCCCCAAAACTCCCCCCAGCCCCTTTTTGGACATCCCCAAACCCCCCCAAACCCCCCCCCAGCCCCCTCCCGGACACCCCCAAATCCCCTCCCCATTTGCTCAGCACCCCCTGGGCACCTCCAGACCCCCCCCAAAACTCCCCCCAGCCCCTTCCCGGACACCCCCAAATCCCCTCCCCATTTGCTCAGCACCCCCAAACCCCGCACCCTGACCCCCCCCCAGCCTTTTGGGGTGTCCCCCCCCCCCTCGTCCCCCCCACCTGGGCTCCTCGGGGGCGCCGGGCTCCAGCATGTCCCCCCCCTTGAGCAGCTTCAGGGCCACCTCGGCCGCTTTGTGCTTCGCCGCCTTCTTGCTGGGCCCCTGTCCTGGGGGGGGGGGGGGGGCTCATTTTTGGGGTCCCCCCCAAACCCTCTCGCGTCCGAGTTATGGGGTCGAGCAGCGGGGGAGCCCCGGAAACCCGGGGGAAATGGGGGGAGGGGGCCCTAAACTGAGCATGGGGGGGGGAAGGGTGCTGGGGGGGGGGGGGGGGCAGGTACTGGGGGGGGGATCTCTGGGTTTTGGGGTGCTGGGGAGCCCCCACCGGGATGCATTTTTGGGGGTCCCAGAGGACCCCCGGCTCTGATCCCAGGGGATCCCCAGCAGCCCCCGCTTTTCGGGTCCCTCGGGGGGGTCCCCAAAACCCGCCCCAACGTCAGGACCCCCAGCGGGGTCCCCGTGTGCCCTGCGAGTTGGGGGTGCCCCCCCCTCCTGCACCCACTTTTTGGGGCCGCAGCCCCCCTGTGCCACAGCCCCGAGCAGGGGGGGGATGCCCTCAGCCCAGCCCCAAGCCCCGACGTGTTGTGGGGCGCTGTGGGGCGCTGTGGGGCTCTGTGGGGTGCCATAGGGAGTTGTGGGGCTCTGTGGGGTGCTGTGGGGCTCTGTGGGGTGCCATAGGGAGTTGTGGGGTGCTGTGGGGCTCTGTGGGGCGCCGTGGGGAGTTGTGGGGCTCTGTGGGGCTCTGTGGGGTGCTGCGCAGCACTGTAGGGTGCTGTGGAGCTCCATGGGGTGCTGTGGGGTAACGTGGGGCACTGTGGGGCACTGTGGGGTGCCAGGGGGCACTGTGGGGTGCCAGGGGGTGCTGTGGGGTGCCGTGGGGAGTTGTGGGGTAACGTGGGGCGCCGTGGGGCACTGAGGGGCTCTGTGGGGTGCCATGGGAAGTTGTGGGGCTCTGTGGGGTGCTGTGGGGAGTTGTGGGGTTCTGTGGGGCTCTGTGGGGAGTTGTGGGGCTCTGTGGGGCGCTGTGGGGAGTTGTGGGGTTCTGTGGGGCTCTGTGGGGTGCTGTGGGGTGCCGTAGGGAGTTGTGGGGCTCTGTGGGGCGCTGTGGGGAGTTGTGGGGCTCTGTGGGGCTCTGTGGGGTGCCGTAGGGAGTTGTGGGGCTCTGTGGGGTGCCGTGGGGCACTGAGGGGCTCTGTGGGGCACCATGGGGAGTTGTGGGGTTCTGTTGGGTTCTGTGGGGTGCCGTGGGGAGTTGTGGGGTAACGTGGGGCGCTGTGGGGCTCTGTGGGGCACTGAGGGGCTCTGTGGGGCGCCGTGGGGAGTTGTGGGGCGCCGTGGGGCGCGGCGGGGACCCACCGGTGCAGCTGACGTCGCCGACGGTGACGCGGAAGGTGAAGTTGGGCTGGTGGGCCTGGCCCTCGGCCTTCAGCAGGTCGTAGCCCGGGGTGCGCCCTATGCGCGTGCCATACTCCTGCAGCAGGCTGATGGGCGTCTTCCCGGGGCTGGAGGCCAGCATCTGCTCCAGGCTGGGGACAGGGCTGCCCCCGAGCCCCGTCAGCGGGGGGGGGGGACGGGGACACCGGGCCGGGAGGGGGCCGGGGGCGTGGGGGACGCGGGGACGGGGCTGGCGGGAGGGGGTTGGGGACGTGGGGACGGGGGCGGTGCAAGCAGGAGGGGGTTCGGGGACGCGGGGACAGGGCGGCAGCACCTGGGGACATGGGGTGGCAGCGCTTGGGGACGCGGGGACGGGCTGGTGGAGGTGGGAGGGGGTTCGGGGGACGCGGGGACAGGGGCTGGTGTGAAGTGGGACAGGGTCTGGGGGCACGGGGACGGGGTGGCGGCGCTCGGGGACATGGGGTGGCAGCTCCTGGGGACCCAGGGACGGGGTTGGTGCAAGTAGGAGGGGGTTTGGGGACACGGGGGACTTGGGGACAGGGGGATGGGGCTGGCGTGATGTGGGAGGGGGCCTTGGGGACGT